>NW_012130125.1:438409-444793 GCF_000143395.1 Atta cephalotes | reverse complement strand
ATGATCGAGAAACATATGTCGTCAAGGTCGTAACTTAGTAAACTTCAACAAGTTTAATCTGTCGCTCATTGTTTGTTAAAAAATTATTAACAAAAGAAGAAAGTTTGTAAAAATTACCTTTTATTATATAAGACAAAAATTTTTCACTTTAAAATATATTTTAGAAGAGACAATTACGCATATAACATGAGATTTATTTATATATCTACAAATAGAAATCGTGTGCCGCTAGGCAAAGGGAGATCACTCAGGGTTATGATCGTGACAATATATGTCAAGGTTATTGGAGTCTAGTCTCTTAATCGGTTTTTTTACCAACATAATTCATATGATCTCTATTTTTGCAATTAGTGCAGTTTGTACAATTAATAATGTAATCTTCTCGTTTTCATGTACTTAGTGATATTATAAAAAAAAAATTGAGAGTAATTTTGGAATTATTTGTCGACAATTAAAGAAATATTTCACTTTTTTATTAATTTCTATCTTATTTAATAGACTTTAATCATTACAGATATAATAAGAGATACAATTCTCCTAACTGCTTTCTAAATATATTTTACAATAGTGACCAATTGATGTGTACATGATATTCATTCTTAAAAGTTTAAAGTTGTCAAATTTTTTGCATTTGTATATAGTATATTATATTAAATAAGTCAGTAAAGTTTGAGCTTTGATTGAGCTAATGGTATTAGCTTCTTGTTCAAATAATATTTGAATTTTCGTTTTCACATTACAAAATTACAAGTTTCTTAATGACTAATTTTTTTATATACGGTGATCGCGTCACCGTTCTTCGCATCAGATACCAGCGAATGCATGGTTCATACCAATCGAAATTATTTTCATCGCGAAAAGTTATTCTTTGTTGCTTTCCGTGAAATCCATTTGCGGAGAAATTGGCGCCTTTGGAAATTCTTGTCACAAGAACGTACTTAATCTCAGGATTTCTAGTTCTCGGAAATAATAATTTTGCCAATGAATTATATGACAATTACTGTATATTTTAAAGTTAAATAAAAATTAATTCGATGAGTATATTTTAGAATACAATTTTCGTTGCTTTCTCTTATACTTAAGTCGTTCTTCTATATTTTCGACTGTATTATTAAGAAAAATTAATTCAACAGCAGTTTCACGACGTACAGTAAGTAGATGATTATTTGTAAAGGAAATTTACATTGAAGGGAATCCGAACCAAGGATCGAAACGTTTGTGAATGGTATAGATTATTAACATACCATATAATAAAGTATACACACACATCAACTTTCTGTATCAGCTATCAGCAACTTTATTAGCTATTATTCAAATTTTTATTTCATCGCTTTCTTAATTTTATTAAATGTTCTCTTATTAAAACAACTGAAATTGAATTATAAATTTTGGACAAAACTCATTTTAAATTTCTGCTCCTCATATATAAAATATTATATTGAAATATAATAAGTAAATAATAAAATTCTAATTTAATCCGACTTCTAATTATTTATTAACGCAATTAGTTGATATACAATACTTTACTTATATATAATGCATGTATTATAATGTAATAATTATTTAATAAAATTACTATGTACACACATGCACGCGCATGTATATATATATATAAAGAATGTCTCAATCTAACTTTCACATCGACTTATTTCAAAAAGTATAAAAAAAATGTTTTCTGTGAAAGTGCAACTGCTTCGAGAAGAATCTAATGTCATCACATTATTCTTTTCTAGATAGAGATACGATGAGAGACGCAATGAAAAAAACATTATGTTTATTTGCGCATTTTTAAATGAAATTTTATGATTTTTTACGTAATATTATTCTCTCTAATCATTTCTCTATAATCATTTCATGTAAAAGTTAGAAATAAATCAATAATTTACGAGATATTATAGATACATTTTTTTGGCACATATAATTGACATGACACATTAAATATCTCGTAAACTATTAATTTTTTGATAAGCGTAATATCCTAATACTTTTATGAATAAAATAATAATATAAATCAAGTGTAAAGAAAACATATACTTGTTTATTTAAAAAATTATTTACTGTGCCTACGTATTTTTTATAAAATGAAGGGCTTATAAGGATCGATTTCGGTCTCCTCCAATTTTTGCCCAAACGAAAATTTATATTTTGAGGTCAATTAGATTCAATTCGAGTGATTGCAGTTTAAACGAAGCGATGGAGTTGCCATATTTATTCGGAAATCAATATTTTGAATTTTAAATGTATTTTTATGTTTTAATCTTCATCTACCGATTCATCTGTTTCGGACCAAAAAGCATCCATTTCATATTCTAGATAGTATCACTGTGTATTGAGATTGAGATATATCTATAGTATTCTAGGTACTACAGAACAGATATAATGTGCGCAGAACATCCTACAATCGGTGTTTCCGTTTTGCATTGATAATACCAATCTTTGATAAGATCAAAGCCATCTTTTTCATACCGAATCGAAAGTTGGTATTGCTTGGATAAAGTATCTCAAGATTGCAACATAATTCTTAAAATGACTGTTTGTGCACATAAAGCACTAATTACTATCTTCCGCCATATGTCTTGTATAAGGTGTCGCCGCTTGCTTTATTTGGTAAATCCCAATCGTTATTCTGTGAAGATCTTGTGTGTCAAACATAAAAAGTCTCTCAATAGATGTTGCCATTTTCTTCCAAAGTGATCTTTCTGAACTACCTTTCATCTTCTACAATCTTTTGGAGATCATTTGGTTTTTTAGACAAAGCGAGCATTCTTTAAACAATTATTTCATCATCTGGTGATGACTTGAACTCGAGATAGACGGTAAGCATTACACAGTGCGAATACAATTCTCATATCTCCAATGTATGTATTTAATGTATTTAAGTATTAGGAAAAACATTGGCCAGCATTTTCCATGTTTTAATTAAACCATTTACGGATTCGATCCAACGGATTTTGATCACAAGTCTGAATTTATTCGCACTTATATTAAATATATGGAAACGCATTATAGAATAAATGATAAATATTTCAATTTTTTTATATAAGTATTATGTATTCAGGATTATACATATATGTAGAGAATACATTGTAGAGTTACATGCGATGCATGAATTAGTTGTCGAGTAAAAATAAACAAAATATTTATTTATTCTATATCTTTGTAAGTAATCAGTGAATCGCCATGAAATTTTGCATAAATTATTTTATATGAATATTTAAAGCACTTATAAAAGAAAAATGTAAATTTTTTTATCATTAAAAAAAGTTTAACATTTAACAATAACAATTAGAAAATAATAACAATTAAAATAAATATACTACAAAAATGTGTTATTAACATAAACAAAAACAAAATATGATCTTATTCACACAACTTTTATATGTATATATTTTATTTGAAATGTAAATATTAAGCATCCAAATTCCATTTTCTAGGAATTGTATATCTAATACATTCTTAAATTGTCAACCTAATATTTTTTATAGGAATAGGTGTTTACACCTAAAAAGAGAAACAATACGTTCAATTTTAACAAATAATTTTAACAAGTAATATATTCAAGTAGTATTTAAAAAGTATTTTAAAATATATGGTTTGAAATCGTTTCTTTTATCTGAAATATTATTTTAGTATTGTTTCGAAATAATTTGCAACAGTTAGAATAGGACACTCTGTATATGTATATACATGTAGAAGAAAAGCCCCTATTATGAGAGTTCATTTTACCGAATTCATTTTGGGTAAATGCTAGAAATCTACAGGCAGAAATTAAAAAAATAGTAAGTCATTTTGAAGAGAATTTAATAACTTTTAAGATAACATTACATAAAATTTAATTCAAATTCCATTTTTTTTGAAAATTAAAAAAATGTAAAAAATGAGCAAATCACAAAGTCAAAAAATTGTATTCCTAATTTGAAATGCCTCGAGAAATCGATAGTAAAACGCAAAGTGTACCAATATTTAAAAAACTTTATTTAACGTTTTTAAAATACAAACAAACACAGCCAGCGTGCGCAAAAAATGAGCACGCGATAGATTATACGCAGAACTCATTTTCAAGTAATTGGAATCAAGCATCGCAGATATAGGCACTTAACATTCATTCCAGTTGTCTTTTTTATTATTGTACAATAACATTTATATTTTAGCAATGATTTTCACTAACGTAGGAACATGGATTATTTTATATTAGGAATATAGAGAATATTCCATATTAGAATACTCTCTGGATAGCTCATATTATTTACGATTTTTACACCTTATAATTTTACGATCATCAAATCTATATTTGTAATTAAACAATTCAACATATCCCGTATTTTTCTATTAGTATGACCTTACTCTATCACTACATAAATAATTTATTGTCAAATATTTATTTATTAAATAATAAACAAGGTTTATTTCAAATGCTTATTTCAATGAAACTTGAAGACATCCAAATTCTAAAATCTTGTTTTACAATGATTACAGGTATAATCTAATAATGAATTTTCTACTAAATAGTTTTCAATCCAAAAGCAATAAATTCATGGAATCAATAGATAGCGTTTATTAGTTTAACAGAAATTAGCTGCTATTTCATATTAGGCGCCTATCTCATAATAGGGGGCTTTCCTCTATGTACAAGAATAATTAGTTTCAATTACGTGAAATAATTACACATTGTGAACCGCAAGTTATAACACTATAATTTATAAAATTATATTGAATTCTACGTTAAAAATATATTTTGCTTAGTACTTCTCGTATGTCTCTCGATTTGATTAATTATAACAATTATAATTTATTTACAGGCACGTCCACCTACAACTGTGTCTTATATCACATAAACTAAATGTAATATTCAAAGAACAAATGTTACTACAAAATGTGGTATTTTTTTATTGCTGTATTGTGTCTATCAATGTATCACTTGCTTGGAGATCATCAGGGAATATAGACATTTCATTATATTCATGATGGAATTAAATATGTATTTTGATTTTGTTTTGTATAGCATTTTATTTCTCACGTTAAACTACATATGTATAGTTACAATATAGATTAAAGGATTAATAATTATTAATAATTCAAATAATAAGCACAAGCAGCAATGAAATTACATATGTCAAAGTTTTATTTGAAATGACAAAATCTTATTTATTGAATACAAAGTTTTCAGTTTTACTACAAACTTTCGTTTAATCTTAATATAATTTTAGATAAATGAGACAGTAGCAATTCTTCAGAAATTGTCCAATTATAATCTCGATGAAGATTTACATAAACAGTACAGGTAAACAATTACAACAAAATTTTATATTGAATTTTAACTATCTTAAAATGCGTAATTTTACTAGCTCTCAAAATTCGGATATGTACCTAAATTTCATGGAATAATTATATACAAAATTAGAATTAGATTACATAACAATTGTTATTTCTTTATATATTTTAGAATACTTGTTTTAGAATACACACATAACGAATAAGAATAAGCTAGAAAAGTTTTAAAAATTATTTTTTATTTTATTTTTTATTTATAACAAAAGTGAATTATTGAAAGTTATTTCATACTATCAATCTTCTGTTATCAAATTACTGTCAATTCTATTATCATACCATCTACATTCTATCACACTAATAAATATTCTGCAAAATACGCTCAATACATTTTGGTATATAGAATTGAAAATAATTGACAAAGATTTTGTAACTGGTATTGATATGTACAAATATCTCAAAAATATATATAAAAAAGAATACAATATGTTAAATTCATTGTATTATATTGATATTCGTTGTATCATTTTGAGTTATTTATTTTTTAATAATTTGTCGGCCTTGCTTCTATACAATATGTCGTTAATTAAACTAAAACATTGCAATTAAATAACTTAACTCTTGAAAATGTATTAAATTTGACTCAAATTTAATTTACTTACTTATTATGTTCATATATTAATATATATGCTTTGAAACTAAAAAAATAGATTAATTTTGACACATTAACATATTGAAGTTAAAAATAATGGAATATCATTAAACATAAAGGATAGAGTTGCTCTTTAATATCTGCAACAATGAAACATAATTGATGTTTTATAATATGTCTTAAGTTTACACATCCATTTAATACAATTTATGCAAGTATCCGAACTGTTAATAATGTTAGTATATATTTAACGCTTATTAAATTATTTATTTCAATTAGATTTTGCAGTTTATATTGCAAATAAAACAGACAAAAGTAAAATTTGGCTGGGGATATTACTATTTTGGATATAATTTTATCTGCGAGGTATGTCCTCTTTTAAATAAAAGTATAAAAAAGTATAAACATATATACATATATGTATATATATATATATATATATATATATATATATATATATATAT
>NW_012130125.1:429536-435023 GCF_000143395.1 Atta cephalotes | reverse complement strand
ACTACACACACACACACACACACACACACACACACACACACACACACACACACACACACACACACACACACACACACACACACGTGCGCGCGCGCACGTACGCACGCACAATGTCTGCAGATATACACAATACAAGAAAATAATAATTCAAGAAAGAGATGATAATAATTACTTACTAATGTTGCAAATTTGTTATTTATAATGTTTCTAAATATTATCAATATTATATACATATTATTACATATTATTTTTTGATATTTTATCATATCTATTTTTTGTGAGTATATTCCTGTGTCACAAATTATATCAGTAATAAAGTAAAGTTCCCTATTACAAGGTAGATTTCTAATACGAAATAGCGATGTTTTTGTTCCCAATTTCATAATTTGACGTCTATTAGTTTAGTCGAAATTCTGATATTTTATATTAGGAGCTTATCTCATAATAAGGGACTTTCCTCTATCATTTTTATATTTTCATAATGCCAATATCATGTTGAGATAGCTAGTTTGCATTTTATAAAACATTGACTTTCCCAGTAAATAATTCAGAAATGTGTATAAAATATGCTAGAAATATTTACTTATATTTATCATAAATATTATATAAAGTGTTTAATTCATATTTTAATAATATTTCGAAAATAAAACTTAAAAAAAGTGAATATGTAAAATATTTATGTAACATTTCAAAGAAATAAATAGTAATAGATATTTATAAATATTTATCATAAATATTTATCATAATATTCTGAGAATATTCTTAAAATATTCTTAAAATTAACTATTATCTAATCCTGGTTTATTTTGATCAATTTACTCTCATGGCTGTTTCTATTGAAAGAGATAATATTATCAAACTTTTTTTGTTACAATAATCATAAATTAACTACACAAAAATTATCTAAGGCTTATAATTATCTACAATTATAATCAAATCGAGATTGATTATAATCAAATCGAGATATTAAAAACTAATAAAAACACAAAAAGGAGATAAGAAAATTTTTCTCAATATTATTTCCTTAAACGCCGTTATAAATAATACAATGAACGAAATTTCTATAAGAACACTATTGTTTTTAATTTTAAAAAAATCTAAATGTCTTCTAAATAAAATTAAATAAAGAAAAACAAGAAGATTATGAAGGAATAGTAAAAAAAAACCAATATTAAGAGAAAATAAACTTTATTATCTTTTTTATAAATAAATTATTTATAAATATATGTTATAAACAATTAAATTCGATTAAAGTATTACAAAGAACATAACAATTCTAATATTAATAATTAGTACTTCAATCATTACACCTAATTAACTCATATATTCTATTTTCTATACTACAAACTAACTTTTACAATGTCATAGTATCAATTTTATTCCAATCTTATAACGTTTTTCAATTCTTTAATGTTACTATAATGTTTATTATTTCTATATACTGCTCTTGATAGAATTCCATATAAATTCTTTATCAGAATTAAATCCGGCAAACGCGCCGGAAAATTTGCCACTTTATAAGTAGCAAATTTTTCTGTTGAAATTTACACTTATGTGTTTTCTTTAAATTGTGTATAGCAGTGTTGTTTTATTATAAAATAACATTTTCTTCGTGATTTCTTTGATAAATGGAATTAAACAATCTTCTAATAAGTCGATATTTTTCTGCGTTAATTCTGATACAAATTTTGCATATTAACGTCTTTGAATAATTAAACGCATATCATCAACATCCTCTATCGAAATTCATGGCTGCTGCCTTATCAGTTCGTAAATCGTGCGAGAAATTTTTAAAACCATCAGATTCATGTAGGTTACTTTTTTTATTAAAACATACGACATTTTTCCACTCTTTATATCAAGTTATATGATTTCGAGCAAACTTTAATCTCGCAGATTTTATGACTTTGAATATGAGGAGGCATCAATAACTTTTTGTCCACTTTAAATTTTTATCTTGTAGTATTTGCACTGCACACGTTGCGCAAAGTCACTGACAGTTTCAAAATTCTTGCTGCTTCACCAGCAGTTTTATTCCCGGTTCGTATTTTTTTGAAATTTATGAACGATCATGCCTATTGTCTAAAGCTGCGCTAATCGTCAAAAAGGACAATATGAAAATTGCAGCGAAAAAATTTGAAAAAAAGTTTGTCTAATATGGAATCAGAAGATTCAAATTAAAGATTTGAAATAAAATTTAATACAGTTTCTTTATTTTTTTACTATAATAACGTGTTATTTCATATTGCATCGAAAAAAATGTGATATCCATTTAGTCCCGAGAGGTGAGGGGGGAGGGAAGAGGGGGTAAGGATACCCTGGCATTCTTCAGATTTCTTTTTCCAAAGACATATCATTTTTGTATATATGAATGAAATGAAGTTGCAAACACCAAAACTTTTTATTACCACTTTGTAGTGGCAATTAGTCTTATAAACACTCTATAAAATACTAATAATCATTTGACTAAAATCATTTATTTTGTTATTAAAAACTATTAACTAATTGAGAAAAAAAGAGGTGAGAGAGGGTACCCATTTAGCCCCGATTTCTCCTATATATTTCGTACCTGCCTTGGCTGACATTCTTATATCTATATTTACAACACTAAAAACTCACGAGTTTACATTATTATTTCACAGCAAAAACACTATAGTTTGTTCGCGTCGCAAGCTCCAATATGCTCCAACATGCTCCTATCACAGCTCCTACTCACTCTATTAAGCGCGTTGGAATGAGTAAGAGCTATGATAGGAGCATATTATATGTTGGAGCATGTGACGTGAACACATCTCTAGTATAACAGAGAAGAGCATCGCTGTCCCGATTTCTGATTGGTTCCGCCATTTTTTCCACAGATAGTCTTTTAGGACTCTAATTTCGGTAAGTATCTTTATTTTTAAATCTTGATATGTACTGCAGTCTCCAAAGAGAATTCAGTATTTTTTTATAATCAATAGAAACACTACTGTTATAGGAATCGCACTCCGTTTGCAGACAGATGTAAACACAGATCGCCATTTTTTCTTTAAACGATTAATTATAATCTTTAAATATGCTCGGTTGCACTTCTCTATTATATTTAGGACTCTAAAGTAGACAAGCGAAATGTACCGTCCACTACTACTGTGAGTTCCGATAGAACACTAGAAATGTAGGTATTCGCGTCCACCATTTTTATTCCTTTTTCCATTGCTTGTTCTATTCCATCACTGAGCTGTGATGGGTTATAGTCATTACAAGTTATGATTTGTATTTGCTGCTCCTTTCATTCCATTTTTGTTCTCAAAATCAGTTGAATATCTATTGTAATATTAATGCAGGACTTAAAGAGTGTCTGGCGTTCAAGTTCAAGTTATTTCTAGATAAGGATATACAAATATGTATATCAATTTGAAGAAAAGGATTGAAATTTCTCATCTGTGAGAAAGTGTAGTGATGTTTATTCACAAGTCATGTATTTATTTTACAGCAATGCAAGTTGTCGACGAATATTATCCACAGGAAATTTAAATAATCAAATACCTTTTTCTGCTGATACAGTTTACCGCGATGCAACAAGGCATTTTATAAATTTTTTTGCTTTCGTTAATATATATTTCAGTTTTTTTATATCCTTCTTTTCGTCTCTTAGTCTTATAAAATTTCGAAGTGCGAAAATACATAAATATGAAGCTACAAGGTTTTCAATAGCTTAGAAGCTATAATCTATAACAACCATAACGACCATAATTTTTTCAGCTCAGCAGCGGACTGAGAAGAGAGCAAGGGGAAAGAAGTAAAAATGGCGGATATATTCACATTTATAGTATATAGTATAGTAGTATAATAGTATAGTAGTATAGTATAGTAGTAGTATAGTATAATAGTATATAGTATAGTTTATAGTATAGTACTTTAGTTCCGATTGGCTCTTCCGCTTTCCGCTTTTCCGTCAAGATGTGAAGCTGACCTGAGGCTCACGTGGATTCACGACACGTTTGCATTAACAAACATGGCGATAACTCGCAAATCTTCTGGTATCTTTACAGAGAATTTGTATTTTTAAAGCAAAAAATTTGTTTTTAAAGCAGAGAATTTGTGTTATAGAAGAATTTGTGTAACCCTCTATGCCACTGATGTGACAGATTTCTTAACCTAACAATAGTTAACTTTCGTGATTCAAAAAAAGAAATACTTTTTAATATCTTATTTCGAGAGATTGAGCATATTTTGATGTCAGATTCTTTCATTTCATGTAAAAACGCATCGAATGAATATAATTTCATTGAAATTAAAGGTGAGGAGCGGTTCTTCTGAATAATTACCGAATCATTTTTACCGGCCGTAAATTATTAATTTTGTAAATCATAAGAAATTAACTATTCATAGTCGAATGTGAGGAGAATATTCAAGAATATTCATTTTTTTCTCCTCACATTCGATTTAATTGGTCAATTTTCTTTTTTGCGCAAAATAATTACAGCAGCTATTTTCTTGATTCAGTCGGAAATCTGATTATTTATAGAAATAATCAAAGTTGGTTGAAGTTCATATATAAGGATCTTTCGTTTTATTAATTCTTTTTTTATTTTGATTAATTGTTGACTATTTTGTTTAATTGTTGACTTATCGCTTATCATTGATTACAGATTAGCACTATTTCACTGACAACTGCAGACACTCATATATGAAAGATCAGCTCAAAGTAGGATAAAGAGATACCAAGAAACTAAACAAAGCATTCGCGAAGTAAGTGATCCCTTGAAGCAATATGTGTTCGAATCTACGTAGTTGGCCAGTCTTCAATTCACTGAAGCCAGAATTTATTTCTGAGATTCACATGGTTATGGTATTTGGTAATTTACTTTGTTCTCTTGTGTATTAATCTCTTGGCAGTTATTACTTATCAAATGTTTCAAAACAGGTAAATTGGGTAAAAGAGCTTTAATTGTAACAAGAAAGGATAAGAAAGTATATGGCTTGGTGAATGACAATCTCCATACTTTAGAGAGCAGAGACAAAAGCTCTACTATGTTATATCTGAAGGAGGTTAAGGATTTGTGTGGAAAAGATATAAAGACGTTCGCATATGGCATGGGATCTCACATTTTGGCACTCACGAATGGAGGAGAGGTAAAAAGTTGTTAGGAAATTGTACATTGGAATGAACTTTTAATTGATGTCTTTATAACATGCTTCTGGAATATATGTAATTCTATTCCCTTTGAACTAATATCTATATAATTTTCATGAATATACGAATTTGTTAAGTTTCATTCTGGTAATTTTGTGAAAAATAGATGATAAAATAGTTAATGTCTTCCATAACAAAAAATATAAAAGCATAACTATGAATGTATGCTTTATCACACAGATAATATCCCTATGATGATTATAAAGCTTTGATAAAAATTGTATCTTATTGTGTGACATTGCTACACACACACACACACACACACACACACACACACACACACACACACATATATATATATATATATACAT
>NW_012130125.1:422067-426998 GCF_000143395.1 Atta cephalotes | reverse complement strand
ACACACACACACACACACACACACACACACACACACACACACACATATATATATATATATATACATAGATTAAAGTAACAATGGCTGCATTCACAGAAGAAGCAGCTTTGCAAAATTGTTGTAAAATTCTTTAATATGATTGGTCTTGTCCTTAATTTCTCACTTGATCTAAATGTATAAATCAATAATATTCAAGAATTTTACAATAGTTATAAAGCTGCTTTTTATGCTGAACACAACCATTAACATTGAAAAAGACAAACGAATTTTTTGTTCATTTAAATATTATCACAACTTGCTTGTGAATTTATTGTGAGTCTATTATGATATCACTGGCCTTTTCACCGAGGGTTTAAATCGGATCAGAATGTAAGAACCAACCAACTACAGTCGAGCATTCCCCTCGTTCGACTGTAACAGGAGAATACTCGACTGCAGTTGATTGGTTCTTAGGAGCTCTACAGTAATAAAAGGAATAGAGAACAGAATAAGAATTTCAAACTCAAATTTCAAAATCAAAAATTATGTATTGTGGAATAACAGTTTCTGATAGGTTGAAATTCTTATTCTTTGTGCTCTATTCCTTTTATTGCGCGGAATCCCTTACATTCTAATCTGGTTTAAATCCTCGGAAACTGGGCCACTGTGAAGTTTTTTGCTATGGAAGAGGAGATGCTTATGTATAAAAAAATTTATGTTTGAATTTCTCTACTTTATCATTTTTCATTCATGCCTTCAACAAAAATATTTGTTAAAAGTTTTATGAAGTCGCCAAATTAATAGATGCATTTATGAGATATTAGAATCAATGATAGTAATGTCTGCAAAAGGTATATTCGTGTGACAACATTTATCAATTGAAGAATGGAACATTTAATATGGATCTCACATTTATTTTAATAAACATCCCTACTATTAAAGATGATCGGAACATGAAACATGTCGTGGACATCGCATGCGGCAATAAACATTCTGTTATTCTAACCAAAAATGACGAAGTAAGTAAACATCGTTGTATGACGATAACCCTCTGTTATCATATAAGTTAAATAATTGATTTAATTAGGTGTATGCCTGGGAATCCAGTCCAAATAATAGTGGACAGGTGGATAACAGTACCTATGAACTTTCTATAACACCTAAGCTTATTTTGTCTAATATTGGTTGTATCTCCTGCGGCGATAACTTCACCATGGCTGTCACCAGAAATGGCAAGGTGTATGGTTGGGGTAGTAACGACGTTGGTCAACTAGGAATAAACAACTTTTCACTCTATGAGAGTAAAAATATGCTGCGACAGACTAGTATGCAGAGAACACTTTTCAGTGGCCAGAACGCGACAATCCCCCAAGCTGGGGGAGCCAACAATTTTGAGAATAAAAATATGACACCGCAGATGGTTGGTATACCGGAAAGCCTTATTGTAGGTAATTCTCTTTTCGATAAAGCAGTAAATGAAGAAGGTGACAAAGCAAAACAGGATTGAATAGTATTATTACAGACAAGGTAACTTGCGGATCAAATCACACGCTGGTGCTCACAGACAAAGGAACCATTTATGCTTGGGGTGGAAACAAATTCAGCCAGTTGGGGATTGGCCAGACAGAGTTCTATACACCAATCATGGTAGACTTATGTTTATCGTTATCTTGAAGGAAATAGAATAAAAAAAGGAAAGATAAAGTAATCATGATCAATAATTATACCAATCAGGTCAATCAAATAGAAAAGATGAGATGGATCGACATTGCGGCTCTGAATAATACTAGCATCGCTGTCACTGAAGCAGGACGTTTCTATGTTTGGGGTGATTGCCGCGGTGAGTGCATCTCGATCCCAATCGCCACTTCATCCTTCAATGTGCACGACACTTTTGGATACTACGGGCCAAGCATTATGCATAAACCGTTGATTCTGAACGAAAAGCCGGACATATTAGGATGCTTGGGAATTGCATTCAACAATTCTGTATGTCTTTGTATCTTTGTTTCACATTTTCGTATCTTTGTTTCACATTTTCGAAATGTACAATGAAACAAATATGATATTAAGAAGAAAAAAATGCAATTGAAATAAATATTATAGCTCTGAGATCTGTTTTAAAGAGAGATCTTGTTTTTAAACTTTTTGCACTTTTCAATTTTCTTCTTTTTTTTCATGTTGAAGAAAAGAAGAAATAGAAGGACAAGAAGTTCAAAAAGAATAAATTTTACTAATAATATATTTGTATTTGTGCATACCTTGTTATTATCAATCTATATAGCAAAATGCTAATAGTTTGACAGCAAAGAAATTGATAGCAAATTTGATTCCTAGTAGATCCATATTTGTCCATGTCCGTATTAAATTCAATATCTATCAATTTTACTGATTACTACGCCAGTAGATTAACAGAAACTGAATAAGACTGCATGCACCGGCATCTGATGACAACAGAAATCGAACATAAGCTGCAAAAGTTCTTACTCGATTCCTGCCACCAACATACTGACAACGCATTTCAATAAGCTTTATGTTCTATTTCTGGCGGCAGTTTATGACCGACATTATCAAATATTATCAAATATATTTGCATGAATTCTGTTTAATTTCTCTGATATCAAAAATTAATAACATATTCTCCTTGAAATCTGTTTCTTCATATTTGGCTGTTTGGATAATAATGTTTTCACCCTTATTATAATGGGGTTGAGATTTTATTATTTTCTATTAATATTTTATTTTAATTATGTTATTAACTTAAGTATTTTAAAAAGTTCTAGAAATTTCTTTCTAGATAAAAAAGTATCGAAACTGAGGCAAGTACTTTAATTGGTAGTGTAATAGAGTTTGTTCCAGATTTTAGATAAATGTGACAATTATTTTATATGCCATACTAATACGTATACATTTGTTTCTAATGACTTGTTCTCTCATTTGTGATATAGTCGACAAGCGATCTCACAATACAAGTGGAGAACGAATGTATCTATGTGCACAAGGTTATCTTGACAATTTGCTCTTTACACTTCAAAAGGATGTTTGAGAAAAATTGGAAAGAAAACAATCAAAGGTAATAGCTTAATAAATATCAGTGTTATTTATGTAAAATTTTCTCAAATTTTTATTCATGTCAACGTCATTCTCTTCCAATAGTGTCATCAAGATTGATGATGTTTCCTATAACGTCTACAAAGCATACCTGAAGTATTTATACACCAATACAGTCGATTTATGTCTTATAAATACCTTTGAGAAGGTATCAGGTAAGTGGAGTATATTATGAGCGATTATTGGCCTAAATACTCATTGGACGCATTCAGCGGACTAAACATTTGAGTGAGCGCACATTGATATTGATGTTTTTCTAGATCATTCAATCAGATTTTTTAGAAAAATACACCAATAGCAGCGAACGCTCACTCAATTGTTGAATCTGTTAACTATTGAATGCGTTAAATAATTGAAGCGTTTTTTTTTAACAGAACTTTTTGATTTGGCCAATGCTTACTGTGAGGACAATCTCAAAAAGCAGTGCATTTATAGAATAAAGCAAGAAATTACTGTATCAAATGTTGCCTACTTTTATAGTTTTGCAGTAAAGTATGATACAGAGGTAATCAAACATTGTCACTATTAATATTTCATTGTGTATCCATGTACGTACAATAATTGAATGCTATTGATAATTTTTTAGGAGCTGCGAGAATTTTGCGTCCGGTTCGCCGTTATTCATATGAGGGCTGTAGTGAAAACAGAAAATTTCGCCAAGCTTGAGGACAAGAAATTGATGAATAGATTTATAAATGAAGCGAGCAAAGCTGGCTGCTTCAAGAATTAATTCCGTCTGTTTTCCTTAACAAGATAATGCAACTCAACGAGAAATGGATGGAAATCATCGGTATGATTGTTGCTACATAAAAACTCACCATATATTTTATAGTTGCATATTCTGATGAAATATTCGGAAAATTCTTTTTCTCGGTGAGTCAACTGTATCACTATTAGGTGTGCGTTCAGGAATTACGTCCAGAAAATTAGTTCACTTTTGCTATAATTTACGTGAAAAATGAATTATAGCCTACAGTTGTCTAAGAGTATTTCCTGATCGTATCCTAATATTTTGTGTAAGTGATAAATATGCCTAATTCCGTTCAGTCGTTCAAATTATCTTGCGCATTCTAATTCATGCGAGAGATTCTTTTGTCAATCGAAGAGTATAAGAGATATTATGATCTTGCAACTAAGATTAGCTTAGAATTTGCGAAAACAAAAGAAAACAGAATGTAAACTCGCTGAGAGAAATCAATCTCGTGCTTACAACAGTGCTGTTATCTGCATAACGAATTTATTAATAACGTGCCAAGTGTGAATGGTTGCAAGAATGTTTACAATTTTTTCTATTTTTTAAAAAATCATTTTTATGATATATTGGCATATTGGTATTTACCATTAGCGATCATGCTAACTTCTCGCCGATTTTGTTCATCAGTTTGCGAGCTTTGTAAAATATTGATGCACAAATTGCATGCAAAAATTTCTAACATTTCCTAACAAGTTGCAATATTTTGCTTTTGTTTATCTTCTGATTGCTCCTGGCTGCTTTAATTGTTAGATGGTAGGGGCATCTTCAATAGATCAATGATCGTTGAGTGATTTTTTTATATGATCCTTTGGTTCTTTCTTATTTTTATTTTTTTGCTAGATTTAAATAAGAAATACAGCCGCTTGCTTCTTTTCTCCTTTATTAGGGTGATGTTAAGGCACTATAAACGTGCATATTCGCATATCCGCCATTTTTACTCCTTTCCCCACTCCGTCGCTGAGTTGAGAAGGTTATGGTCGTTACGATTGTTATAGGTTATAGCTTCTAAACTGTTGGAGGCATTTTACAAATTTTTTGCCTTCGTTAATATATAATATTTCAGTTTTTTATATCTTTCTTTTCGTTT
>NW_012130125.1:412401-417263 GCF_000143395.1 Atta cephalotes | reverse complement strand
CATGATAGAAACTAGTATTAACATACATGATAGAATTATGTAGACACATACCATTTTGCAAAATTCGGAAAACAATAAATCAAATATACAAGTCGTAATGAAGACGCTGTGGCAATCCACACTTCGTCCAGTTCATTTGCAATCGCGACGCCCATTAAAATTGCACAACGTTCCACGCTAACTTTGTTTTTAGATGTGTCCGTTGCTACACCGTAATTCTAAACAAAATCATAAAATGTGGTCAACAATACATAATATGTATTGCTGTAATGTAATAGTTAATTGTTTAATATTATGTACAAGTGATCTGGTAATAAAATGCTACTTCTCGTAGATAAGTAAAGCGAATTAAACTGAATGAAAAAGTCTCTTGCAATTGTTTCGCAAATTTTTCCATCATTACCCTGATGAAAATTTTTCTCATAATTTTTATACGAATTGGAACATTTTTCAGAAATATTCATAAATATTCGGAAAGTTTACATCCTCTCTCAGAACTTCTCAAGTGAATTCTAAAATCTTTTGAAATTTCTGATCTCATAATTTTTAAAAAATATTTTAAAATTTTTTAGGTTTTGTAATATTTCAGAAATTATACTTACAAAAAATCTTAAAAATCTTACTAATATTTCATAATTAACATATGTGAAAAATTCTGAGGAAAAATGTAGATTTTCTGAGAAATGTTCCAATTCGTATAAAAAAATGTGAAAAAGTTATAAAATTATAGAAAAATTCTGAAAAATTATATAGAAATTTTTTAAAATTATATGAAAAATTCTAAAAAAATTTTCACCAGAGTAATAAGAAATTAATTAATAAAAATCTACAAATGAGTTTTTATATAAAAAAAAGGTGTAAATAAAGTTGTATTTTACACACTTAATACCTTTCTGTATCACTATTACGCAATTATATAATATTTTCATGTCTCATGCCATAAATTTTCTACAAACATCTGGATACAGATAAGCATTTTTATAACACGTACCTGGCCAGATTTCTCCGTGAAACTCTTGGCTAGAAATTCGGTTTGTACCGGACCCGGGCAAATCATTGTCACACTAATATTATTATCAGGATGTTCCAAGAATAACGGTCTGAAATAACCCTATAAAAATATATAGTAAAGCATTTTAAGCGAAATTGCGAATAATTTTTTCAACGAAAAAAGATGATATCTTAAAACTGTTTACATGTAAGGCATGTTTAGTGGCGCAGTAGGTCGCCGACATCGGTGCAGGTACAATTCCTGCTAAACTTGAGGAATTGACGATTTGACCTTCGCCTACTTTCAAAAAGTATTTTATTGCTATTCTGCTCAAGGATAAGATGGAGAATACATTCAAGTTGAACATTTCTTTATCAACTGCTATCTCGATGTTTTCCCATTTTGCTCTTTGACTACGGCCAGCATTGTTGACGAGTATGTCTAACTAATATAAAAATATAAAAACACATCCTTGGTAAAATTTTTTTACAAATTTTTCAGAATTTTTCTCTAAATTTCTGAATAATTTTATACAAAATTTCTCAGATTTTTTAATACAAATGAAAATGAAACACTTTTCAAGAATGTTCCAATTTGTATAATTGTCTTGAGCTCTCTGGCGGAAAACTTTGTTGAAATTTTATTGAAAATGATATTTTAGCGAAATTTTTGAGAACTTGTTACAATTTTGCTGCAAGTGAATTTTTCAGCAAAAATACTGAAAAATTTCATTTTCATTTGATTAAATTAAATTGCTATATTATTTATTTGATTTTTTCTCAGTGTAAGAATTCTAAAATATTTGTATTTCTAAGATTTCTCATTCTATAATTTCTGATGAAATCTTATAAAATAAGAAATCTTAGAACATTTCAATATTTATGTATATGAAAAATTCTAAGAAAAGATGTAGACTTTCTAAGTATTTCTGAAAAGTATTTGTACAAAAATTTTCAGGAAAATTTTCATCAGAGATAACAAGATTAAAACATATCGGTAATAAATAATAATAAGAGTAATAAATATAACAGAGGCAATTGAATTTTAATTAAAAGATTGATGATTTTTATTAATATAAAAAATATAGTATGCTAAAATTGCTAAATCTACCTTGCCGAATTTATTGATTACATGTTCGAATGCTTTCTCGTGCGAGTCCAAATCAAGCACATCCATAGGATAAACTTCCACATCATTGTCAGTTAAGTTTCTATTTTCTGCAAAGGAACATTTATGAAAAAAAGGCCCTGCGCACAATAGAAGGAATAAGGAATTAGAAATAAAGAATAAACCATTTTAACCTATCAGAAGTGAGATACATAGGAGTACACTGTTTCTGATAAGTTGAAATCGTTTATTCTTTATTCCTTATTCCTTCTATTGTGCGCAGAACCAAAGTGGATAACAATGGGCGCGTTCAAGATAGGGTAAAAACATGTTTTAAACGTGTTTCAAATAGTTTAAAACATGCTTAATTGATGTTTTTAATATGTTTTAAATATGTTTTTTTTATAGTACTGTTAAAGCATATTTGAAGCATTAAAAACATATTTAGAAAAAACACAATACATTTTATTCTTAAAAAAAACATTAGTCTTTACTAACTCTGATTCAAGTTGACAAAGCGGCTAGCCTGTCCGCCGAGCAAATGAGCATAATTGATTGTTACTTATAGATCCAACCAATCATATTCAATCGCTCGATAAGCATGTCTAGCCACTTTGCCATCTTGAACTCGCCCAATAGTAGTGAGTTAACTTAATGTGATTCTATTTAGAATCGAAAGAGATCATATCAATTAATTAAAACAGTCGACGAAGATCATTAACATAGCGCGGGAAAGATCTTTTACAGAAGTGTGCGAGACGCGAATATCTACCTTCCAAACACGTTTTCTTCACTTGTTCTAATTCAGCGATTCTCCGAGCGGACAAGATTAACTTGCAGCCCGCTTTGGCTAACACGTAAGCTAAATGTTCTCCGATGCCGGCAGATGCACCTGTTATCCATACTGTCTTGCCTTTCAATGAAGCTATGATAACGAAAATATGTTCGTTTATTCATATTCTTTGAATGATTTATAATTTGTGACAGATTTCAGGAGAACTCTTGTAATAAAAAAAAATAGACAACAAATTAAATTATACAATAATAATATAATAAAAATTACAATAATTTTTATTTTTATAATATTAATATTTATTGTACATTTTTAATTAGAATTAGATTATTGAATAAATAATGATATAAAGATCTTCAATCCAGTGATACACAAAAATTTATTTAAGAAACAAACAAAACTAACATTCAATTATATATTATCTTTACAGCCTATTTTGCATTCCGACAGTTTTTTTTCTATAAATAGAGATAACATTGTTGGATGTTTCATGTTTATTTATTTATTAACAAATTATATGTAAATTTTTATTTACTGGACTGAAAATTTTCATAGATAAACAAATAGACTTTGCTCGTATCTATGCGATTTTACTTGTGACTGACGAAAAGTTAATTGAAGAAAATTCTTTGCTATTTTTTAGGATTGTGCAAAAAATATACTTACATACGGATTTGCCGTACTTTTCTTTAAAAGCGAGCAGTATGTCGCAATCCAAGAAAGAGGGAAGAATGAGATAGACGGAATAGTAGACTACGATTAAGAGTCCGATAATTACGAATAAATCCATATTTAATTAACACTTATCTATGGTGATATGAAAATACTTCTGTAAAAAAATTTACATTGTTATCAAACTTATACATATGAATACGTGTACATTTTGTTTTCTTATGTAATTTCGGTTTTATAAATTTTTATGTCTTTCTTTTACAATTTCTTTCATTATTTATAAAAAAAATCGGGATTTAAAGATTTGAAAATGTTTTGGATTAAATATTGGAGAAGAAAAAGAATAATTCTTTTACTTTATTTTAAAATTATAGAATTTTGTAATCTTTTTATTCATTTTTCCTTAATTTTTATTTAATAAATAATTTTATTTAATAAATAAATTTTTATTTAATAAATAATTCTTTTTCAAATGAAGAGCAAAAAAAAATTAATTACGTAAATCACATTTTTTATTTCCATTGAAATTAATATAATTATACAATTTACGTTACTATTTCAAAAAAACAGGTAACAAAATAACGAGATAGACACATCTTCTAATTTCTGAAGAGAAGAAATCAGCATTAAATTAAATATAGACAAGCTGGAGTCATTATTGGATTCACTGGATTTTGAGGTTTTAGCAATAAAAGATTAGTGTTGCAACTATTCACGAAACATGATCATCAATTACATCACAGGTGCAAATTGAATCTTCGTGACATACTTAATTATAGGCAGTGCGATTATCGTAAGACTTGTTTTCATATAATTATAACCAGGGTTGGCAAAAGTAACGCGTTATTTGTTATGATTATTTTTTTTTTAGTAACGTTTTGAGTAACGACGTTATTTTCTTCTAAATAACGTTCATGGTAACGCAGTTAAATTTTTGGGATAATGGTAACGATTTCACTAGTTACTTTTATCATAAAAATTATTTTACTATTTACGTAAAAATTTTAATAATAACTAGAGCGTATATACAGTGAGTGCAAAATGTATTCATACAGAGAAAATATTTTTTAAAAGAACTTTATTTTTAAAAAATAAATATTATCGAGCAAGAAATTGTCAAAGTCATCGAATTGATGTCAACATCGATACGATAATTTAAATACCATTTGACCTCGATTCGATGTTTAATTGATCATCATTTCTTGCTGTTATTAATTATTATTAATTAATTGTTATTAATTAACAATTTATTCATAAAGAATAAAATAGACTGTATGTTTCTTAAAATTATATATATAT
>NW_012130125.1:388850-401122 GCF_000143395.1 Atta cephalotes | reverse complement strand
CGAGCAATTATTTTAAAAAATTTTTTCCATGGAAATGAAAAAATTATATATGCATGTGCTCAGAAATTATCATGGAGAATATAATCGGAATAATAGTTTTACACATTAAATATTTTAATAAGTTAAAAAGTTATTTTCTCAATAACTATAAGGAAAATTGTTTTTGCTGTAATGCAACAATTGTATTACATGAAAAAAAAAGAAAAACGTTTATTTATTTTGCGCAGTTTTCTTTGTTTAGATCTATTTTTTTTATATATTAGTGATTCAATTAATTAATTTAAATAAATAAATTAATAATTAATTTAAATAAATTATCATAATTTAATTTTCTGTTTTTATTTACGCAATGCACAAAAAAAAGGAGGGACAAATTACATTTTATTGCGGCCATTAATGATATCGTTCTAATTAAGGAATACACAAAGTCAACAACAAAAAGTCAAAACTTTATATTTTTTTTTTAATATTAATAAGTAGTCAAATTTCGTAACAGAAAATTTATTTTGACTTTCATGACGTCAAGAGAAAGTCATTTTGATTTTCTGTTGATTTTAATGTGCTCCTTGGGGTTTCATTATTAATTAAGGGGAAATAGTGTATTCACCTCCTGGCTGAATCGTGATGGGATTCGCGTGAATGATTGGAACGTTCTCCTGTAACTCCATTGTCTGGGTCGCCGCGTTCGTCGCTGGCGGACCTAAAAAAAAGAATAAAAAGAGAAAAATGATGATTTATAGTTGATTCTGAAAAAAAATTGCGCAAAAAAAAAGAAATGTCCTCCGCGCGATAAAACGTGCGATATCTTTGTCTGATACCGGTCGCTTGTTGTTCGCCGTTGTTCGCCGATGTGTCGTTGAGCTGCTGCGCGTAACTCCGCTCCGCCATCGGATCCGCTTCCGTATACCGCATCATCGTGAAGAAGATTTAGTTTACCGTTTTCGACGAGCGGAGAAGAGGGATGATCACGCGGAAAGACAGTCGAGATAGAGAGAGAAGGTCTGATATCTTCACCTGCAATTTCTTTCACCCTTGCAGAAATCCAATTTACTGGTCAATTGAATATACTGAAAGATACCCAAGGAATACAAAAGCCAATAAAAAATTGAAATGACTTTATTTCTTAATGTCAATAAACATCCAAGTAGAACAAGTCATTATGATATCAAAATGATGTCAAAATGGCTCCAAAATGATCATTAAAAGTCATTTTCGATTAAAATTCATTCATTAAAATTCATTTTAATGTCATTTTGACGTTATCGTGATTTGCTGTTTCTGCTTGGGTAAATTTTGTAAATAATCATTATTTTGACTTTTATGATAAATAAAATATAATAGTCATTTTTCTTGGCTTTTTCTTGACTTGGATAGCGATTGATTTTTATTTTGAATATTGAAAACACTTTTGATATCCTCTAGGTGGAATATAAAAGCATAATAATATCAAAATTATAAAAAGAATCTATAATATAATGATGTTGTATGCGATACACTTTTCCGATAAAAAATTTTTTTGCGTGAATATGTATAAATATTATATATATAAAGACGCATAAATATATACATATATATATATACATATAATTATGTATGAAATATGTCCATATATACATATTCATACATCTTTCTTTTGTAAAATTATTTTTTAGTATAATAAAAATAATAATAATGATGCAGAAACATCAAAAATAATTAAAGGGATAATTTTCGCATTTAGAAAAAATTAAGTTCGAAGAAATGTAAAAAAAAATTACTCATACACAATTATGTATAATTTTATATATAAGAATTTTTTTACATTTCTCCAAACTTGATTTTTTTCTAAAACAAATAGTGCGAAAATTATTCTTTTAATTATTTTTAATTTTTTCACATTATTATTATTATTATTTCTATTACATTAAAAAGTCTTTTACAAAAACTTTTTTAGAAAGAAAGAAAGATGGATGAACATGTATAAATATATTTCATATATAATTATATATATGTTTATAAATATTTATACATGTTTATGCATGCTTATACATATTTTTACATATTCATGTATAAAAAATTTACTTCTGATAATGATAATGATTTTTTAATTTTGTAATTTTTAATTTTGTAATAAATTCTTGACATTAATGATATTTATATGATTTTTTAGTTAAAAAGTCCCATAAAAATCATTGTTACATCAAGAATTCACAAAATCATAATCGAGAATGTATTTTATCATTATGATTTTTTTCTAAAGTAACTTTAATTTTATCTTATCTTGATTTTATTATCCTAGTTGTCCTAGTTGAGTTAATGCTTTTAATTATTGAATTTGAAGTATTGAAAGTATTAAAACGATAATGCTTTTAATATTCAAAATAAGTACTTAATCATTACCTTCCAGTATCAAATTTTTCTATAAGGATGACACACTTGCTCGGTTAAAATAAGGAAATCTTCTTCCGAAGGGCGGTTGACGAATCCGCGTTAACCACCGAGGAAGACTGTCCGATCATTTGTACTTGAATGTTTATCTGTCTATCTTCTCTCGGTATCGCCCGACAATTTTATCTTGCGGATAAATGATATCGCGATATAGTTATCGATAATATCCGTAACAAAAGCGCTGATCTAAACGCAAAGATTGCGCCGTTGACGAACGCTCGCAAAATACAGAATTCGACATTTAAAAAAAAAATCAAAATGACTTTATTTTTTCATTCTTAACTTCAAGAAATAGTCAAATTGTGTTCAAACATAAAACTATCTAGATATAATTATTTAATATCTTGTTTAACTCGTGAAGAAGTATAATTTTAATCGAGTGCAGCTGCAAGAAAACTATACTATAAATCTCTGATTCGAAAATAGTGTAATGCATTTATGCATGCGTGTATACAGGTTGTAAATTCTGAAATATAAGTAAATTATGAAATAATCTTCGCATTATTCTCGCTATAAAAGGTTTCCGCGCGATTGCTGTCGAAGAATTATGCACTGGCAGACAGCGCATTCCAATGACCGGGCAATTCCGCGACGATAATCAATATTTCCTGAATGAAATTCCGAAAACTCTTTTCTTCGCTTTCTCTCTCGACTTTTCGCGGATTAATTAATGTAAATTAATTAATGAATCTATACCCAAATGTAGAACCACAAGTCATGATATCAAGTGTCAAAATGATTCCAAAATGATCATTAAAAGTCATTTTTCAATCATTTTCGATTCATTTTAACGCCATTTTAACATTATCGTGATTTGTTGTTCTGCTTGAATATGTACTCTCTTTCTGTCTACTACGATTAATTTTGTAAAACGAATCATACGTTCCATTTGCGTCATGTATATCCCATTTGCGTTGTATTTTTATTCCTGGATCTCACGCGACATACAATATTTATTGCTAGAGGAAAGTTTTCGGCATTTATTATACTGATAATGGTTAAATAATTAGGATTTTCATAATTATGATTATTATAATGTTAGTAGTAATACACATATAAAAATATATTTACATATAAAATATTTTTATTATTTATAAAAATAATTACATTATTACTAATATAACTAACAAAACTAAGTTTTATAGTTCTATTATTACTCTCAAAAATTATAAAATTATAGTAGTGCAGAACAATCATATATATATATATATTTTTTTTATATAAAACTGTAAATACAATTATTATTATTATTACTAACTATACTATAACTATACTATAACTATAACTATAATAATATTACAATAATACAATAAGACGTTTTTGGTGCCACAATCATGTATTTTTCTTATAATTCTTCCATAATTATTTTATCATACAATTCTAATCACAAATAGAAAAAAATTTTTTTTCAGGGATGATATGCGTTGAAAAGGCGAAAGTATATTTTTATGAAAATTATAAATGTAGAAATACGCTCGTCACGCTGCAGATGGACAAGGCTCGTACATTACATGAGAAAAACGCATAACAAAAACATGGAAGACAAAGTCTCGACTTTCATTAGTCTATAAAATGTCGCGTAATTCTTAACCATGATGGTACTGCAAAGTCCCAGGTTGTGCTTAAGAATTAAAGAGATGTTATGTCGCTTATTATTTCTCTCCTGCAGCTTTTCTTACTCAAGAGGACCCGAGATGATCCGGGTTCAAAATGCTCGCGGCGATCCACACTAATTGAACCGTTTAGTATTTATTTACACATTCGGAATTGCGACTGAATTTTTTATTTATTTCTAATCGCAATCTCGATCTTCTGCATAATCATATTTCAAATTGTTAATTAGAAAATCTTAATCCTAATTCAGAGAAAAAATTCTATTTTCGATTAAATAGATGTTGCTGCTTCTCAAGTACAAGTCGCAATAATATATTAAGAAAAATTTCTAGCTGAAAATGAACAACCAGAAAATTCTGATTTCTTCATTTTCAATCGGAATTCCAATTAATCTAACCAGATTCATCTATCAGAAAATCATGTCAATCAGATTCTTTTTGATTATCCCAGATAGATCTGACTAGAAATCCCGGGTTCGATCCCAAGCAGAACTGAAAAATTTTCAATATACTCATAGCTCCTCTCAGAAAGCAATGGCAAACCATCGAGTAGTATACTTGCCCAGAAAACTTACCTACCAAAAATTGCCATTCGAAATTGGTATTTAAACTGTAGGTCCCCATATATACATTGTACGATCAATGTGCGCGCAAAGGTAATGAAAGAGAGGCGCCTACGCGCTGAAATAGCATTTGAAGAAAAAACAGATAGACTAGAATTAAGATTCAACCAGAAAATTTCAATTTCAACAAGAATTCCAACCAGACTCCCTAAGTAGAACAACAAGTCATTATGAATAATGATATCAAAATGACTCCAAAATGATCATTTTTCAATCATTTTCATTTTAATGTGACGTGACTGGGTCTGCTTGGGTCTTTTTCCAGCATTACAAGGACATCATTATGATCTTATTTATCACTTAAGTTCATTTTTAAATATGAAATAACGTTATGACCACATCCTATGATTCATTATGACTTAATTATGGCTCTGTATTCTACCTGGGTTAATCTGAAGCAATAAAAGGTTTGCTATATTTTATGAAGCTCCAGCTACACTGAGAAAAATAGTTTGATTGAATTAAACAATAATTCTAGTGGAAAATGAACGAATAAGAATTTTCTGATTAAATCTACTAGAATTCTAATAGATTTACTTCTAATCGAAATAAGAAAACTAGAATTCTGATTGATATAATTATTCTGGTAAAAATAAGAATTCTAATAGATTTTCTTAGGAATTATATATACCAGAATTTCAACTATCTTAATTAGAATTCTAATAAATTTAATCAGAAAATCTGATTCTCCATTTTCAACATATACTGAAATTGTCATTTTCAGTATATTATTAGAAAAGTTAAAAATTCATATTGTCACCTATTTAAAAAGTAGTTTATTTAAAAGATTGGTAAATAGAAATATTAATTAAATTTGCTAAATAAGTAGCATGGAAGATTACGCAAGGTAAGTCTTATGCGTCATCTACAATACGCGGAATAAACTTGATGTAAGAAGTAAGAGTAATAAATTGATCAATTACAGTCGATTATTCGTCTCACATTCGATTGTGACTGGTCAATTTCTTATAATTCTTACATTAAGCTTACTCCGCATATTGCAGACAACGTATTATTGTGAAAAACAATTTTTATAAAATATCTTGTGTTTAATTTTATTTTTCACGCTCTTTATTTAACAAATTTGATTTATACATAAAGCCGTTTTCATTATAGAAAAATATTAAGGACAGCAAAATACTTTTTGCACAAAGGCGCCGTATACGTCAATGGCAGCCCTGGAAGGCGGGGTTCGGCATCCCAAAGGATCGGAAAACATTCCTCGAGTCATCCAGTTCGAGAAAATAAGTGATGAAAAGGAGCCATTGAAATTTTCAGTCTGGTATCTGAATTTTCACAAACAGAAAAAATCATCAGAATGACATCAAAATGCTCCAAAACGCTGATTAAAAATGTATACTTTTCGATCAGTCACGATTCATTTTGATATTATTTTGACGTTTATAATGTGACTCGTCGTTCTGCTTGAATTAATCCTCTCACGGATGGGATTTCCGCACCCCATCTGTCTTTTACTTGTTGCTGCTACTGATGATGCTGTTGCTGTTGCCGCCGCTGCCGCCACCGACAGCAATGAATTCCATGCGCGATTCTATCGATCCGTCGGCCTATATAAAAGCAGCCGCCATTGACGGTTCTCCAGGTCGTGAAAGAGCAGGTCGGGATTTGCATGCACACTCGGAGCATCGTCGACAACGTTACGACGTAGAAGAGAAGAAAAGAGAGAAAAAGGGAAGAACTGCTCATTAGCCTGTTTATCTTGAAGAGTGTCACGTGGATGAGAGATTAAATTAATCAGGTACATCGTGCCTCTCCGCATGTCATTACGTATTATCCAGTTTGTCAAATTCTGTTAATTAAGTTAAGTTAGCTTTGTTTCCTACGCCGTGTTGATTAGAATCTCGGCGTCCACATAATCAATTTGGTCTCTACTTTGATTTCTGCAACTTGCTTCTCATCCAGTTGCGACATATGTCAAGTAAAAAAACACAGAAAAGTCATAATAATATTATAAAGATATCATCATGATCATGTTTGTCATTTACATAAGTTTTTTAACTATTTAATGATGACGTCATGATGACGTCCTGTGATATCATTACAACTTTATGATAACTCTGTCCCAAAGAATTCATAGAAGTCAACAAAAAAAAAACAAAATGACTTTTTATTCTTAACGTTAATAAACAATCAAATTTTGTATCAAAAAAATCATCATTTTGATTTTCATGACATCGAAATAAAGTCATTTTGAGTTGATGTATAATTCTTGGGACCCAAACAGAACAAGTTATTATGATATCAAAATGATGTCAAAATGATCATTCAAAGTCATTTCCGATTCATTTTAATGTCATTTTGATGATTAGTTGTTGTTCTACGTGGGTTCTACCTGGAATCCCAAGCAAAACAACATGTTATTATAACAACAAAATAAGTTATTATAACAATAAAATAAATAATCGAATCAAAAAATAATTTTTAATAATCATTTTAGAACCATTTTGATGTCATAATAATTTTTTAATCTATTTGCGACAATCCACCAGATTTTTAATTAATAATAATGTAAATTATTGTGTTCTGTAATTGTAAATCTCACCTGCGACACATAGCTGCATGTAGAATCGTCCTGTCGCAGTCAGACCGACACGTCGTAATTCACTCCGATTCCGGAACCGGATCCCGGATTCGTTTACAAGAATTTACAAAGTAAGATATCAACAATCAAGGTCGTTGTTCGCCGATTACAAAATGTACGCTGGCAAACACGTGCAGTAAGCACACGAAATTCAATCGAGTTTCACGTTACAACCATCTGGTAACTTGATTCCCTTTTGTTTAAGACGCCAGTTTTCGTTAATGTCAGTTTTTGTCAACAAAATAAAAACATCGCTCTTGCAAATTTGAAAAATTTACAAGCGTTACGATTATGTTATAATTTATGTTTATTTCTTTACGAAACGTTTCTTTATGTTTCTTTATGTTTATCGATCCTGAAGGAAAGGACGTTTGCTGCGCAATGTAATTTGTATTCAATTTATGCCCCATTTATCGTCTTATTACAATATTCTTATTCAACTCGTTTTATTTAATTTTATTCTGACTTTTAATTACAAGATATATGAGAGAACTATTCTTTTACAATTTCCTTTCTTCCTTTTTAATCACTTTTTATAATCTAACTGTTACTTTCTGTTCAATTTTAAATTCAATGAGTTTTGATATTAAGTTCAATGAGTTTTTTTCTATGAATATCGGATTTTCACGAAGGGCTATTCCGATCTCTGGACTTGTCTTGACGTTACATCATAGATTTCCTCGATACGTCTTCATCCGCGCGAAGGACTTCGTTACCCTATTAACAAAATCGATATTAGCTCGGTACACAGTATGCAAAATAGACGTCAATATATCTATATATATTTATTACGATATAGAATACAAGCATCTGACGGCATCGAGCGTAAAGTCGAATCGAGGGGCTTATTTTTTTATTCACTCTAACAGCGAATTTGATTCAGTGCGCACTGATGTATGTTATACATTAAAGCCACTGTACACAAATTGATGTAAATATATGTATTTATTATAAACACTGAAATTGGTTAAGCAGTGAAACACTCAATACATTTTATTATGCTGTTAGTTAAAATATGTAATATCATGATTCAAAATCCATGATGTTGAATCCACACCCTCTGCGTTGATATTTATATTAATACCAACAGGGTGGGAATTTTATTTAAAATACTTATGATGATAAAAAATCCACATTCTTTTAGGATGTTTAGATAGTATTGAAAAAAATACTTTATAATCGAAATATTTGCATTTCACTTTTACATTCAGGATAAATCAGTGTATAACGGCTTTAATATGCAGTGTGTACTAGTGCATCCAATAAAAGTTTCATGAGACTAACAGGGTGTGGACATCGTGGATTTTGAATCATATTATATGTATAAATTCATATTATGGTAGATCGGACGTGTTTCGTCTCGTTTCGGATGTTACGTCACCTCGATTATATTTTTAAAAAGCATGGCTGGCTTAAACTATGCATTTGCATCGCACAATTTATAGTCCCTTCATTTGTTTAAACGCGCGTCGCAGGCGCCCTGTGCCTGAAGGAGCGCTTTGTCATTTCCGTTTTGATTGCATCATCCTTTTGTTAGGTCTGAAGTGGCCGCTGCATTTCCAAGCAGAAGAATAAGTCATTATGATATCAAAATAATGTCAAAATGACTCTAAAATGATCATTAAAAGTCATTTTTCTCATCATTTCCGATTCATTTTAATGTCATTTTGACATTATCGTGATTTGTTCTGCTTGAGTTTCATCTCTATTACACAAATTATCCAATTTCGAAGATTATCATGGTAATATCAACCGATTAGGGATCAATAAAATGAGAAAAAGAAATGCGTTCAATCAAATTCGCCATAAGAAATATGAATGTATATTTGGTATCATGCGGAACCCATATGTTCATAATCCCCCATACCTTATCGTGTTGCTGTTGACATAATCATAATGTGAATTTATACATATAATACTATGATTCAAAAAAAATCCACGGTGTCGAATCCACACCCTATTGGTATTTATACTAACATGGTGAGAATTATATTTAAAACACTTATGATGATAAATCCACATTCATATTTTTTAGAGTGTTTAGATAGTATTGAAAAAAAAATTATAATAAATTTTCCGAAATTTATAAAGATGATATGTAAGATCACTAAGATATGGTTTTCGTTAATGAAAAAATTAAAGATACAATCTCCCTTCCCATTATTATCCAACATTGATTGTAAGATTGAAGACAGATTAATATAGCATTAAATACAGAAAATCGACTGACGCAGAGAAATATAAAATTTTAAAAATTAAAAAATTTTTTTCGAAAAAAAATGAACTTGTCGATTGTAGTGAGACATTACCTGATAATCGAAATTGTTATTAATAAATTGACATACTTTTCTAATTTTTTAAATCCATATCTTATATTATAATACATAATTGATTTTAAAAATTTTAAATATTAAATTAATAATAATAATATACTTTCTGTATCTCTATTATTTCTCTATTATTTCTCTACATCTCTATTATTTATACAATATTTTGTTTTGCAAATGACAAATTTGTTTTCTCAAATTCTTTTTTTGTAATTCATATTCTTTTATACAAAATAATCTTTTTACTAAAATGTTATATTAATCTGTGTATACTTTTAATTTATGTGTTAAATAAAAAAAAAGTGTCAAATGAGAGAAAAAAAGACAACACACATGTGTTTCCAATTTTTTTCTCAATGTTTCTTTCGCGCATTAAACACAATTACGTTTCTGCTGACTAGCACAATGGCATTGCCACGATGGATCCTGCCGCTGTTGATCCTGGGAACCGGCGCGATCACGCTGGTTCCCGCGGCTCGACAATTCCATGATGAGCTCCTCAGGAACAATCTGCGGAAGCAGAAAAGATCCCTGGACGAGACGGATTCGCCGGAGTATTACAACGACCTGCACTCATTTAAATACCATGATGGTAACAATATTCGAAAGTTCGACCGCTATTACGACGGGGACACTGAGGAGATTGAGTTCCTACCTAGCGGTAAGATTTCGAGGAACAATTTCTTTTTTAGACTCCGAGAAGGAGTGAGGAAGAATAAACTTTCGGTATACGTATATAAATTTCATATTATCTCTGTATTATTGTATATTAGACTTTTCTGTCGTATTGTATATCGTATTGAATATGTATTGTAAAATAGAGCTGTGCGATGAAGAACTCAGTTTCGTACTCGGATTGTAAAATCGATTTAAATAATCGTTATACAGAACAGAGTATTTCGGTACGTAACTCGATTGAAATAATCGTTACATTGAAACAATTGATTTGATATTGTTACTCAATTCACGATATTCTGAAAAATGAATGATCTAGAATCGCATATATTCGTATCATATTGAATAAGGTGAGTTGCAAGATTAATACGCGATTAATATTCGATTTAAGAAGATTTTATCGTGTTTGCATTTCATCGTATTACATTTTAATATTACATATAATTCTTATGTTGCTAACATTTTTTTATTATTAAAGAAATAATTAAATTAATAATTAATCGAATTCTATGTAATTATAAAAGAACGTTAATAATTATAATGTAAAAAACTTTAGGCTCTTCTAACATAATAAATTGTCTGCTCCAACCACGATAAAACTTCTTAAATCGAATATTAATCTTGCGATTAATACGCCTTATTCAATACGATACGAATGTATGCGATTCTAGAGCATTCATTTTTCAGAATATCGTGAATTGAGTAACAATATCAAATTAGTTGTTTCAATGTAACAATTACTTCAACCGAGTTACGATATCGAAATATGTTGTTCTGTATGACGATTATTTGAATCGATTACGAATTGAGTTCGAAACCGAGTTCTTCATCGCACAGCCCTATTGTAAAGAGAAAATTTACTATAAACAATTGTGATAATGCATAAGTGTCTGCATAAAGGCAACCGTAAATAAGTTTAATACAATGCTTTACGTGCTGCCACTTGCTGTAAAAGTTAAATTTGATTTAACTTTACGCTTATAGCATAAGTTACATGCATCCGGTCATTACAAAAGCATTGAAATCATTGTACAAAACTTACTGATTATATGGACATAAGTTAATATTTACGGCTTGCTACTAAATGCTACTTAACAGTTCTGATAAAAAGATGAGCTTTATGAATAAAAAAAATTATTGGTTACATCAAAATAAATTTTTGGGGGATGTAAAGAGGTATTCTCATATTAATACTAGCTAATTAATCACTTATTTTGAGTATTGTAACCCAAACAGAACAACAAGTCATTATGATATCAAAATGATGTCAAAATGATCCCAAAATGATTATTAAAAGTTCATTTTTCAATCATTTCCGATTCATTTTAATATCGTTTAGACGTTATGGTGATTTGTTCTTCTGCTTGGGAAGTATTGTTAATAGTACTTTTAATACTAAAAATAATTACTTAGTATTAGTATTAAATTTTTATAAGAGTTGATAGATCGATTAAGTTAAATTAAATTATGTTCTAATCGCCAATCCGAAGAAAGTAGTTTCGAAAAAAAAGTGTTTAAAATTTTTGAAGAATTTTCATGATACTTGTAGCTGAAATATCCAACATTGAACACTTAATCTCTCAAAGAGAACAACAAAGTCACGATACTTGATGATACGATACTTGTTGTTCTATTTGGGCTAAACTATAAAGTGTGCCTTCCCCTCCCTCAAAAAGGTCTTGTTAAATTGTTTTCTTCAAAGTTGATTTCTTTGATCTGTTACAGTAAATAGTTTCCCCCTTAATTACCAATTATTTTTATCGTAATTTTAGACAACGGTCAACTGGAAACAGTAGGAGAGGGTCTCCAGGGCATAAACAATAAGCTACTCGAAAGAGCACTGCTCGATTATTTGGAGACTCTACCTGAGCAGGTGAACTAATCAATTCGTTAATGCCGAGTGTTCTACCTTCGGATAAATTATGTAATTTAGTTAATGGAATAAAAGAGCGAGAGAGAGAGAGAGAGAGAGAGAGAGAGAGAGAGAATAGAAGAGAGAGCTAGT
>NW_012130125.1:365274-376603 GCF_000143395.1 Atta cephalotes | reverse complement strand
TTCTACGTTTCGTATATATATATATATATATATATATATAATATAATTAAAAACACAAAAATAAGTAAAATAATGTCTACAATTCAAATAACCGCGGCAATATGGCGGCATAACATCATTCGCTCATTTCACTCACTACTAGGTGCGTTCGGCAGTATATATCTGAGATGCGAACTAGCAAATGATGAGCTTGATCATGTGATTTTCGAGCAATTCGAGTGCCAAGAATTAATTCCGAACGCTACAGAGCTTTAAACTGTCCTTTAAGGTTAGATATTAAAAAAAAATTGTTTATTTTTATGAATAAATAAAAAATACTCTATTAATTGAAAATGTTTTTCGCTTTACTAGAAACTGATTAATAGTCTGATTAATAGTCTTATATAAAAATAGATTACACATGAAAGTAGCAGACTCATATGCAAGGTATATGTTTTCTTAAAAAATATTACATTACAAAATAAATTTCAATTTATAAATTCCCGTACAGCACAAAAATTTGTAGCAACATTGCTGCAACATACATTTCAACGTTGCATATACAATACTGCAATACAATATTGCAGAAACATTGCGAAGACTTCTTTTTGCAACATTACTTCAGCAATGTATTTTTAAAATTTTTCTAGCAAGAGCAACACAAATTGACACAAGAGTCATCTTGTCCTTGTTCAAAAATCAGTAAAAAACAAAGACAAGAATGACTCTTATCATTATGTCGATTTGTGTCTCTGCTAGAAAGCTCACTTTAAATATTAAGACTTGTATACATTGTATTGATTTATATATAATCCAATAAAGTAAAGACCTGAACATAATAGAAGAAGAATAGGAATTAATGATTATTTTATACGGCATTTATACGGCATCTGTAATTATGAAATTGACAAATCTCATAACTATATTCTTCTGAAAAATGGAATGACTGATTAGTTTCTAACTACGAATATTATTAAACCCAATTAATGTCCATTTCTACCAATATAGATTAATTTTAATCTCAGTTCAACTTATCTTTGTCTTTTCCTAATTCTAAAGATTAGAAAAAGAGTTGAACTGAGATTAATCTATATTAGTGGAAACAGACATAAGGTGTAAACATAATGTCTATAATTTATAGGAATTGTGCCTATAACTTATAGACATAAAACAATTAGAAGTAAGGATTAAATATAATACACAATGGACATAATAATAAGATATAAGATGTATAGGCTGTGTTCCGATCTGCAGTCAGTACTGAAAATTTATAGTTCACGTTACGTATGCTGTAGATTTTCAATACTACTGTATATAGACAGTGTATATCGGAACACGCCTATAAAATATAAAGATATAATTATGAAATCATATTTTATTTGTATTCATTGTATGTTACATTAACTCTTTAATTTAACTCCTACTTCTAATTTTTTATTTTAAATTTATATAGTACAAAATCTTAATAATAAATATTGCAGTAACGTTGTAATATTACAGCAATGTTGCTGCATTATTACAATGTTTCTGCAATAATACTGCAAATATTCCTCCAATGTGCGTAAAACCTAATATTGCATATATATTATGTAATATTGCTGCAATATTACATATCAATATTTTTAAAACGGACATTTTTACGTTGCTGCAATATTTCTGTGCTATATGGGTTATATCACTTGATTTATATTCGTTAGAGTCTTTAATATATAATACAGTTTTTGATTTTATTTCATTCTATATGTGCAACATGATCTAAAAATAAAGTAGCAAATTCTTTGTTTTCAAATACGTAACTTCAAATTCATAAAAAGGAAAAAATTAAAAACTTACTTTCCTTAAATATTATATATAATGTACTCCATCAATTTCTACTTGATAGCATTTGTTTGAGCATTTGTAGACACAGACATTATAATAGTTCAAATACATTATTTGTAAAATAGAAGTATTAAAAGAGATGAATGTACGTTACGTGTTAACGAATCAGTTGGATGCATTATCATAAATATACAGGTTATGAATTTAATTTAGGCGCGAAAATCTGCATTAGCTCTGCGAGCGCGGTCTTTGAATCCGGAATTGATCGAGCAGCTCGATTGACTCTAGAAATATTAATACTGAACGCAGATGAGATAACATGTAGCAGGAAGATGCGAGTTGCCGAACGATTTTCGAGGTAAAAGAGGAAACGGACGTCTCCGATTTGCAATACCGAACGCACCTATTGACAGGGAAAAACACGCGGGTCATTCAATTTCTCCGCGTTCCCGTCAGCATTCTTTCAAACAAAATATCATGACATCAAAATAGCTTCAAAATGATTACAAGTCATGTAATTTCCAGTCAGTCACGATTTCGACGTCATTCTAACATCTCTGACGTTATATTATCATGATCCATCGTTCTGTCTCGGCTCGAGTCTGCGCGACGTGACGCAACGTTACGAAACGGCGCGTCGCGGTTACGTCACAGCGCGTCACGGCGCTTCGCCGGGGTGCCGTGGCCTTTAAGGCCTTTAACGTATCAAAGTCCGCGCGAAGGCAATAGTAGGGATCGAGGGTAGAGTCAGTTTGACGCGGACGATGCGAGAACGTCACGGCACTCAGACGGTTGCCGTCGTCACCGCTGTCGATTGCAGGAAGTCGTCAGTCCCGTAGACCGCGGCCTTCCATGGTGGCGATCACCACGTGTCACGCCGCCGCTGCGACGGCCCTCAGGCCCCTCAGAGCCGTCATCCTGGGCGCGCCGGCGTCCGGCAAGGGCACCGTCTCCTCCAGAATTGTCCAGCAGTTCGACGTCGCGCACATCTCCAGCGGCGACAAGCTGCGCTTCCACGTGTCTGTCGGCTCTGGTACGTCGTCATCGTCGTTGTCGTCGTCGTCATTTGTTATCAGCAATGACCTTTGCCCTGAATATCCTTTTAAATATTTGTCCTTTTTTCTATTTGTATATAATGTAAACTTTATGTCATATTGTTTTCAACTGTTTCATTGTAAAAGCTTTAAGTTGTAAAGTTTTCAATAGTTCCTTTCAATAGTTCCTCCATTATTTTTCGTTTTATCATTGATATATGTGATAAGATATGTACAGTGAATTTGTGGAAAATTTTCCAAGCAGAACAGTCATTATGACGTCAAAATGACATTAAAAGTAATTTTTCAATCATTTATGATTGACGTTATCGTGACTTATTACTTACTTATTGTTCCATTTGGGAAATTCATTTTTTTTATTTTGCATTAATTGAGAGTTTATTGTTAACCTAGTTTTTATTGTCAATATTATCGTTATGTGTTCGTAGTTAATCGATTTCGAAAATGTAAAAAAACTGTTGTTATTTTCACTCTCGCATCGTTATATAATTCAAAAGATATTCGATTAACGAATATCAATTAGTTAATTTTGAAAACATGTTAGAGTTTTTATCCATTTTGATAAGACATATTATTCACGTTTAATCTTATCTTTAATACTATTGCATTAACGAAAGAATTTTAATTCCGTCAATATTTTACATCTATCACACTCGATTAATTCCGTGTAAACTCCGATAACATGTACGTATGAATTGAAAACTAAGATCGATAGGGTTTTTTCTGTCCGTCTTTGATTACATTTTTTCTGTTTTATTAATGTTAATAGGTTGCATTAAAAATATTAGTAATATTAATATATATTTTATATAATTGTAAAAAATTATATATAATTTTATATAATTGTATACAAATGGACATATTTTATATAATTATATATAACTTGTATATAATTATATATAAATTGTATATAATTATATATAATATACAATTATAATATATGTAATATATAAAATGAAAAATATATAAAATTGTATATAAAATAATAATTTTATATAATTATATATAAATAAATAATTATATATAAATCATTTTTTTCCCAGGTATATTATATACTTTTCAACCAATTAGAGCAGAGCGATTGGTGACTGCTTTGGTTGAAAAGTCGCCAATCGCGCTACGATTACAACTTTATATGTGCAAATCTTAGAATTACATAAAATAATTCTTGAATAATGCTTAAAAGACTGTGGTTTATCGTTAATTTTAAAAATATCCCTCCAAATGTAATATTTTTCAATACATAAATTTTCGCGATTATTATACAGTATATAATTTAATGAAAGAAAATATTACTCCCGTTGGCAAAGCGTCTTTAGAGAACCCAGTAAAAACACTAACAGCAACACAACATCAATGTTATTTTACACATATAAATATAATATTACATATGTTGTAATAGTTATATTGTTGAAATTATAACATTGATGTTATAATTACTATTAGTTGACTAATTACTATTAGTTTACTAGAAAATGTTTCATTTGCAGATCTAGGCAAAGAGGTAAAGAAATACATGGACAACGGTAGCTTCGTTCCAGACAACACGATGATATCCCTTATCGGCAACGAGATCGGATCGATGACGGATCGGAATTGGCTGTTGGACGGTGAGTGGAGTGAGAAATTATTCTGACTTCGTCATGAGGTCGAGGTCGTTTTCTTGAAGCCGTGAACCTGCCGTCTGTGTTTCTAAACGCGAACGAATATCTTGGCAGGATTCCCGAGAACGTTGACGCAGGCGGAGCGATTGCAGAGGCTACATCCAATCAATCTCGTGCTGAATCTCGTGGTGCCCACCATCGTCATTCTAGATCGAGTCAAGAGCAGATGGGTTCATATGCCCAGTGGTAGGGTCTACAACATCGGCTTCAACGATCCACGAGTGCCGGTAATCAGCGCAACGAGTGTATATCTATTTCATTGAAAAAGAGAGCTGGAACAAGCTGACAGTACTGAGTTCAGACTATAATCAATAAATTATTTGATCATAAGTATAAAGCACTTTCAATTTGTGATACTTTCTTGGAAAAAAACAGCAATAAATACAAAAAAAAATTAACAAAACATTAAAATTATTATAAGAATAAATATTTTTTAATAAAATTTTTTAAATTTACTTTTAAATTTACAGAACATTTACGTCAATTTATGAAAGTGCTTTATATCTTCAGTCAAGGCTGTAACGAGAACTTGTTATAAAATATTTTAATCTAATTATTTAAAAAATATCTATATTTCGCTTATAACGAGAGTTGAATATTTTGACATTAATAACAGTTATTTATATAATAATAATAACTTAATATTTTGTAATTTAATAAAAATTTTAATAATTTAATATTAATAATTTTGTCGTGTTTTACAGGGCAAGGATGACATAACAGGTGAATTGTTATGTCAGAGAGAAGATGACAAACCAGAAGTCGTGCAGAAGAGACTGCAGGATTACGCGATGAAAACCGAGCCAGTTTTGCAGTTTTATCGCGAGATTGGAATACTGAGGGAATTTCACGGCAACACCACGAATGAAATGTGGCCAGCGATCAGGAATTGCGTGGCACAATACTGTTGGTCTTCAGAGAGATCGAATATTTAAATAACTTCAAATGTCGGATAATCGTACAGATGGTTCTGATTTTCAAATCTAGATCTGTTCGAAGAATTTTCTTTTTCGATAGATATATCTTTAAAAGAAACAGATTTTTGGACATTAAATCTAATTCTTACATCTTATCTGCCTAAAAATTAAATTGAATTAAATAGATAGATCTCATTAGATTAGATAATGCGCGTCTAAAAATATTCTCGTATTCATTATTTAAGTATGAAAACGAACAAGTCTATTCAAATCTATTTGAGACCTGTAATTTGCTCATTTCACACAATTTCGAGTAACAAATGGAAATATGCGCTCTCGTCCGACAATTGTTTCTTTATCTGCGACAATAGAGAGAATGTGTACTACAGCGCAATTCACGCGGAGCTCTCTTACGCACGCCAGGAACGCACACAAGCGTGAATGTCATTAGGTTGTAAATACGCGCCATGTCGTGTCGACAATAATAGGCTGTCTTAGATGTTTCCGATGCCTATGTGATACAACGAGATTTCACGATAACTAAAGACATTGAATCGAGGATGAGTTATCTCTTGTTTTCGCGAGCTTAGCACTTGCATGACGAGCTGTTGATTGCTACAGTTGTTTGGCTAAAGTCCGAAATATAGTACAAATTACAAATAGGAATGATGAGTAGGAATGATCGTTCGAATGATCGATGATACATTTCTGAAATGGCGTAATCGTCACACACTTGTTCTTATTTTATTTCGAGCGTATAGCGTTACAGTTGTAAGAGATATATATAACAATGTTCAATATATTGTGTACATATTCAACAGTATAAGTACAATATATACGCATATACATATGCATATACACGCATACATATACAGTGTGAGGCATCTAAAAAAAAGTGTACATCTAAATGATTTCTTTAATAATCCTCTTTTTCACTTTATTTTTGTTTTTCTATTTTTAAATCTATTTTATATTTACAATAGAGAGAATATTGTAGGTTTATTTGTCATCGATCAAACATCTTGTACGTTATTAAACGTTATCTTGCTTCTTTAGAACGCTCGAATAATCTTGAAGCCCGAAATGAATACTTTATTCTAATTCTCTAAAATGTATTCTACTCTATTAAATAATGTAAATGTTTCGGCTATCTTTGAAAATATTAAAGACGAAGTAATTTAGCTCGTAGGAATAACAAGGAAAAAGATTTAAGGTCATAGTTTTTGACATTTCAAAAATTTCGCTTTTTTTACATAGATATTCTTGGACATCATTTTTTTATTTTTGTATCTATAAATAGATACAGATATTAAACTTTTTCTAAATAAATATTTAGACATACACTGAATGCATTGGATGCTTCACCCTGTATATACCACGTTTTTCAAATCCTCTTTATTCCTTTTCAAGGCAAAAGAGTTACTCAAGAATAACTCAATTATAAATAAATAAATAAATAAATTAATGTCTTATTGTACTCTTCTTATGAATCAGACTTTTAAGAACTGCCGCGCTTTAGTTGCGCGGATTTTTTACAACATTTTTAGAAAAAGAATTTCGCAAAATATACAATTAAATTTTAATTCAACAATTCAATGAGATTTAACGCAATAAATTATTTCAAGACGAAAGTCTTGCAACAATATTAAGTTGTTGCAATATTAAGTCATATTAGCCATTATTAATGATTAATATATAAAATCAATTTCAAAATTATATGTAACAAGAAGTGTTGTGCATCACCATAATAATTGCATACATATATATATACACATATTAATTGAAAATACGAATGAATCAGCTTAATCGAATAACTTGTACTAACATCGGAAATAATCTTTTGCTTTCTTATCTCCTTTTTCACAAGTAACAGTAACTAGTCATTGAATTAATCGAATCCTTTTCATTCACGCATTGAGATCGAAGGGAATGCGTCAGTCCTTAATTCTGAATGTCTCGTCTTTTCCAGATGATATATCTGGTTCGCTGTTTTCCTATATGCGCTCTGGAGAAGCGAATATAGGAAAAGAAATTACAATCGCAAAGTAATAGGTAGAGATGTTCTCACGAGAATAACTTCGATTATGGAATCGCGTGTATCGTACTTTCGTGTCCTTTTCGTTCTTCTTTTTTATCTTAGTGCAACAACTCGAACTCTTCGCACTCGAACAAATCATCCTCCACGCTCTCATGTCCGAATCTACTTGAAGATGGCAGAAGACCCTCGACGACTTCAATTCCCTGCTGAAGATCCTTGCCGCTTCCCTCGCAGAACAGGAACATCGGATAGTCCATATTCTGGTTCGGTATTACGAACTGCAACGTTAATAAGATATTTTAACTCGGTACAAAATAGAAATTTTTTTTATTTTATCCTTTATAGATATGCCTATATTTGAATTATTTTTTGTCTCCAATATGTAAAAAGTTGGGAAGTATACTGTAATGATATTTCTTTTTGTTAATTTAAACTGTTATATCTGAATTCGAATTCAAATGTGCTCAAATTAATAATATGTTCACATTTACCTGTTGAATTGTTTCCATGAAATCGGTGAGAGATTCCTTGTCAGGAAAGTAGAAGCCTACGCAACAACTAGGATCCATCTTCGAGAGTAACATCTTTCTCGGTGACGTGCAATGGAAACTTGTCAACGGGAATTTTTCATTTCCTTCGACGTCAACGGTCTCCTAAATAAGTGTATGCGTGTGTGTGTGTGTGCGTGTGTGTGTGTGTGAATGAAGAAATAAATTAATAATTATATTTAACAAATATTTTATATTCTAAAATATATTTTATATTCAAAGATATATTCAAAGATATATTCAAAAATATATTCAAAAATATATTTTATATTCAAATATTTTATATTCTAAAATAAAATCTACTTCGAGAGCAAAATACAAAATAAATTGAAAAAAATGTATGCCTCTCTAACTTAAGGATAAAGAAAGTAGAAAAATACATGAAATAAAAACTAAGACTGACAAAAATTTGAACATTAAGTAAGGCGAATTAAATATTTCAAACATATATTGATATTTGCTTCCTCAAAAATTGAATGCTACCTGACAATAATGTGGATCCAAGTGGATCAGTTTGTCATCTTGATAGCCGATGAAATAGAGCGAATGTCGCGGTCGGCCACCGATCACGCCAATACATGTGTCCAATGTCAACAGCGATGTCAAACAAGGCGCGTAAACAGGGTTTAACTTGTCGGCACCGAGCCTCAAGGGTACTAAGAGTATCAATGCCTTCCGTCCACCGTCTGAAGTGCAGCAAACATTCTCGACGTCTTGCATATACACTGAAAAAATGTTCAACAATTGTTAATTTATGCGTAACATAATTTATACATAACAAAATGAACAGCAGAATTTCTATTAATTTGCAAAACTTTTAATAAAATTTTCTTCTCTATGAAAAAAATTATTAATATGCTACTTCTATATAATTTTTGAATAATTTTGTTTTACATTATCATAGAAAGTTTTATATTATTTTTTAGAAAGAGAAGAGATATTTAAAAATTTCTACTGCTATTTATATAATTAAACATTTTTTTTAGACTTTCTTTCTTAGATCTAATATGCACAGACTCAAATGTCATATGTTTTTCCAGTTTCGGTAATTAAATCATCCTTTTATATTGAGCTGAATTCGTTGATACTAACCTGCGCAATCTTGGGCGACATATACCGCCAACTGATTAAGCTTACTGTTGGGATCTTCGCTGGCGCGTTCCATAGCCTGACACAAAAGATGCGCGACCGAGGAGGGACCGTACCAGTCGCCCGCGCGTTTCCCCGTCGAAGCGCCAAGTGACACAAGCTTGTGTATGGAGAACGGAGATTCTGGCGTTGGTTGATCGCCAAACCATTTGATAATCATCCGATGACTGCTCTCGTTAGTCGATTGTTCCGGTCGCCATCTCCATTCTGCATAAAATCAGGAAATAAATTTATCATTCAGTTTTATGTAACATAACAAAAGTCAAGTCCATGCAAAAGATTCACTATGTGTTTGTCAAATGAAATCGCGAAAACAAAATTACCATTTCAAATTTATAAGTAAAAATAATAATTTAAGTAATTTTATTAATAATTAATAATTAAGTAATTTTTATTTTAATTTAGAATATTTAAAATTTGCATATTGACTCTGTTTTTTATCTAGAAACAAATTTTCCTATTTTGTACTTTTATAAGAAAATAAACGAATCATTTTTAATTAAATCATTTTAAATCTTATGAAATTAAAAGATCCAATGCATCTTTTCAACTTCGACTAAATTTGGAAAGAAGAAACAATTACCTCGTCCGAGAAAATGACAGACTAATGCTTGTGCCAACATCATTTGCCCACTGCGTAGCATGCAGCCCCAACCGCAATCCGTGGTAAAGGTGGAGCCGTTTAGGATTGGGAATTCGCGTCTGTACGTTAACCAAAGACGCGACATGAAATCCCTCTTGAATTCCTCTATGGTATTCTCGAAATTCGTGGCATCCATTGCCAAGGAGACTTGACTACCCGTTCCAACTGGCTCTAATGCTTCTGATGCTCTCTCCAAGGGATATTCTGACTTCTTCAAATAACACTGTCCCAGCAACCACACGGGAGATTCCTTAGAGAAGTTCGTCTTCATCTTCACAGTCCAACCTATATTATAAAATACAGATACTGAAAGAAAAGATTGACTGCTACAGCAAATTAAATGATAAAATATGGCATAGCATTTTTATCATCTAATTTGCTGCAGCAGCCAATCTTTTCTTTCAGTGTATCTATGTAATTCAGTAATTATTTCTCGTAATATTTTTTGTATTAATACATACAAATTCACCAAATTTTGTTACTAATAAAATAACAATTTAATATTAAGTATAATATTACATAACATAATTATTTAATATTATTTAACATTAGATAATAATATTAAGACTTGTAAGATTTTATAATAATTTATGACGGAAATGTAAATTGTTATAAAATATAAAATATTTTTTCAATATAAAATTTTTGCTACAAAACGTTCAACATATACCATATTTAACATTGTTCCACATAGAGAGCAATTTCGTTTTGACTTTGCTGTCGACTTCCGTCGCGGCCATGGTGTCGTCTAACTCGGCGTCCGAGTTGAATGATTGAATTGTAGGAACACGATCCGTGGCGATCATCCCGGAAAATAATCCAAGATTCACGGGACCGAAACCACCTACGAAAATATTTATTATTTATCAGTTTTATCTTAAAAGTTATCGATATCTCTGAAAAAAATATTCATTCACACATTTATCTATTTAATAACGGTAATTTTTTGCCATTTTACCGGCTGTCTGATTTTTCATATTATTTTTATTAAAGTAAAGCAGAGATAGCAAATTATCTTATAATTTCACAGTGTTGGTTTGATCGTCTGTTTGCAAAATTTCTCAAAAAAAAAAAACAACTTTTTCAAATGTTTAGCAATGAATACTTTAACTCCACCGAGGTAAAATATTAAATTAGTAAAAAGGTCAAAAGTCAAAGTTAATGAGATTTTTTAGTAATATAGGATAAACCAAACAGCTTAACTTTTTCAAACTTTGGTTTTTCGCTGCTCTATTATTGCATTGCATTTTGGTTAATTAATTAATAAATTATGTTTTTACGTCATTTTTAATTTCTATTAATTATTTTTAAAAATTTTATTGCTCCACTGAATTTCAAAACCAATGTATTTTCATCTTTTCAATTTCCTCTTCAGAAACTTGATTATAAAGAAGAAGAAAATCATGATTTCAAATTTTTTAATAAATAATGATATGTCTGATTATACTTTCATTTTTCTTCTCCCTTCGCAAATGAAAGTATATATATATATATATATATATATATGAGTATTTT
>NW_012130125.1:351786-359943 GCF_000143395.1 Atta cephalotes | reverse complement strand
TACTACTCTCTCTCTCTCTCTCTCTCTCTCTCTCTCTCTCTCTCTCTCTCTCTCTCTCTCTCAATATTTTTGTATGAAATAAATGTTCACAGTGCTTTATTCGTTTCCATTTTCCTACATTCATTACGTCGAAATTTATTATCTTTTTTTTCATATCAACGCGAATGATGGATATAATTTTGATATTATCTTATCGCGCACGCATAGGTGACGCCGAGTTATTGGTGCCTTAAGAGAGATCTTCGAAAACTAGCGCGTTGAACCAAAGCACAGTATGGTGCGCCATTTATAACAATATATATATATTCCACTCCTCACGCGAAGAAATAAGTGGGAAACCGCTATTAGACGAAGAGAAAGAAGTTGAAAGAAATCGCTCGCGATCACGCAATATTCTCTAGTTGCTGTTGCAGAAGCGCCTTGTGGGGAATCAATAAGACGATCGTCCTATTAACCCGCGGTTTCTTTTTGTTATAAACTCTCCCCGAGACAGTCTCACAGAGATATTGGGAATATATATTCTGTTTAAAGAACCACTTGGAACGCTCACGATTGAACGTGAGACTAATAATTCAACAACAAAACGCGATCGGAAAATGCGGGCGCAAGTTCGAGCCGCTTCAAAGAAACACCCGATGATTTTGTTTTCAATTTGAGAATTCGTTAAATTCATTTTAAACGAAAATTCATATCATGTATCAGGATAGAATTCTGTTTATAATTTTATGCGTCGCGTATTTTGATGTACCTTTGTATAATATATGTGCCTATTATTTTTTACACAGTTGGAAAATTTATGTCATATTTTACATATTTCACGTTTCAAATTTTGATATTAATACGTACAAATATATATTTTATGATTTATCCAAATTTTGATGTTATTACCTCAAAATATGGAGGAATATATTAACTAAAAGAGGAATATATTAACAAGTAATACAAATATTATATCAAAAATTAATATAGAAATGTAATATTTTGATACAATTTGGAAGCAAATTGTGGAAACAAATATATATTTTTTTAATAAAATTAATATTTATTTATGTTAAATTAACATGCACTTATATTTTATTAATATATCTTACAATTTATGTTTTAAAACTATTATTTTATTTTTATTTGTTCTTATGTTATATTGTTTTTAAAAAATGTTAAATATCAATTTAATACAAAATATTCGAAGAACAATCATGTTAACAGTTAGATTAATATTTGGGTATGTTAACCCTACCACAAGTTCACCACAAATGAGCTAAATTAACTGACGCAAAAAGTTAAATATATGCAAACATTTTTTTATAATCTAATTTACAATAATGATTAAGACAAATATATCGTTTTTGATTATCTTTTATATATTCTTTTATATATTCAAAACTATACTATTTGTACAGTAAACTTATTGTTATTTAAATAAAAACATATTAGAAAAATTATCTCATAGAGATTTCACTTTCGAGAGGCATCCATAATGTACGAGAGAAGCAAAGGTGGTCGGGGATATCGTGGACCTGTTAGAGACGATTGAAAAGATATCGATGGATGATGAGGAAGTGGAAAACAGCCACTTTCAGTGTAGCAAAGTGAGTGAGAGCAAAAAAGTGACAACGAGGATTAAGAGTTAAAAATTCAGCACAAAAATTTTAACAAGGATTGGTTTTATAGAAATATAATATATTTTTTACTGTGTATATTTTATATTATACGTATTTTTATACGTACAAAATGCTTTTTGAGTATTTTCTCTATCCATATTCTATTTTTTAAAATGTCTTTTGTATTACGCAGGACATAAAAGTTACAGTTGGAAATGTAGTCCGTTTAAAAGAAAATAAAACTTTTCTAATTGAAAGCTGAAAATCTTTGGAAACGACAGTTCTTTCTCGTGGAAGTGACGGACTGATTAGAATGTCTTTTAGCAGGTTTTTCATGGAATAAGTGACAAGAACGCTCTTGGAGTAATTACATGGTGTGGAGCGATTAATAATCAGTACATAATATCGATCGTTTCCGAAGATATGGATTAAGAACGATGTAAGTCGACGGCTTAATTAATGAGCGTCTTTTCATTTCTGAAGACTCGGCGACTCGGTTTTGCGAGAAATTCTTTTACGAGAAATTTTCTTCGATTCTGATTAATTTCCGAGAGAGGCATTGCTAAAGCTTGTTATGCATTACTTTGAATTTTTTGTATTTCCTTTCTCCTTTCCTTCCCCGTCGCCAAAGTATAAAACAACGTTGCTAAAAGCGAAATAGTAATATACAGCAATACGTATTTCACGGTGTCAGAAACTTTTCTCGTTACTAGTGACATTTAATTACAATTGTACTTAATTACAATTTATTGTGACAGAGAATCAATTACGGCGCAAGAGAGTGCGAGAGTTTATTTGACTGACAATGAGTCATCGATTACACGAACCGCAGTCGTCGTTATTTATCGAGGTTCCGCAAATTAATGTCACGCCTAGATAACAATAATTGCGGTTTATCTTTACGATAACGATGCAATTGATTATCGCCCGTCTTTAACTGTAATCGGTATTCACGGATCCAGTGGATTCAGATAAACTATTTATAACAAATGTTTTTCACAATCTTAAATAATTTTAAGTTACATAATCTTTTAATGATATTCCTTAAAATTTTCAATTTCTATTTTATATTTTATATTTTATATTTATCTCTATATTTAAATTAAAAACCTTCTTTTTTTCTATATTGAGAATTGAAGAAGACTCTGTGGTTCAAAATATTTTTGTGAACATTATTTAACATTGAATTAAGAAAACATCGTTTGAGTATTTATCATTTTTCGCTCGTTTCTTCATTCCTTTTTAATTTATATATTCTCATTTCTTAGATTTTTCTTTTCAAAATGAAATAAAAAAAATCATTTCGAAACGTTAGCTAGCAAAGATACATTAATTCACGTACACTGGATCACACGAATATTGCTTAAGGAAATTTCGAAGCAAATGTAAATTAGGTCTTTAAGGTTAATTTAAGTCTAATGCACAATTAAAAGGCAGCGGCAATAGGAATAATTTCAACCTACAAGAAACCAGAATAAATTTTCTTTTTCTATTGTCTGTACTTTTCAATTGTGCATTAGGCTTTAGATATAGATGTACAAATGTGTGACACACGAGAGTACATACACTTGTTCATTTTTATTTTTTTAATAAAGACAGGAGATAAGAACTCCGGGAAAGAATGAAAGAGATAAGAAGATAACAGAAGAGGCTCTTCTCACTGCCGTTTGTAGAATAACGTCGCTGTCGCGTCGTCATCGTCGTCGTCAAAATGAAGCGACGGGAACTGGCATGCGCGATTCATCGCAGAATCACCAATAAGCCAGTAGAATTCCAGGTGCGTTTCATTGATTACTGCGCGAGTGCTCGTTCTGAATTTCGTGGCTCGCATGATTTACGATTCGCTATCAGTCTCGATTAACCCTACATTACTCGTGCGGTATGTTTCTGATAATCCCAAAATCATATTTCAATTTTCATTGTTTTTTTGATGATTTACTATTATATAAAGATTGATAGTATTCGAAATAATAAAATTGATTGAATGAAAAGTTAAACAACGAGCAATTAATTATATCCATGCAGGATTAAAACTAATTATTCAGTAATATATAATGCATGGAATGTTTCAATTATACCACATTTTCTTTAGCTAAATTACAATAAAAAATTAATCAATAATTGAAGAACAAATTGAACATATAAAGTTTTTAATAGTTAAAACGTTGGAAAGAGTCAATTAAAATATAAATAAAGACAAAAATCGATCATGAAGTCACATTGTAGGTTGGATCTATAAATAAGTGTATTTATTATATATTCAATTTGTTCTCAAACTGTTAATTTATTTTTATTGTAATTTGGCTGAAGAAGATAGTATAATCGAAACGTTGTATGCATTATATGTATATAAATTAATGAATAACAAGTTTTAATTCTGGATCTGATCAATTACTTGTTATTTGACCTTTTTATCAATTTTATTATTTTGCATCGCAGTTTCGAGCTAGGAAATTGATATTATTGATAATATTTTATACTCTTTACTATTAGATATCAAACGCGCAAAAACTTGAGTTAAATAATACTTTTAACTTTTATGCATATAAATAATAAAATATATAGGAATCCAATTTCTGTGGTTGAATTACTTAGTTTTAAAGTAAACAATGTTCATATTAAAGTATATATTGGTGCATATAAACTAATAAACTTAATTTGAATCAAATTTAATTTATTAATAAACTAAATTTTAATCAAATTTAATTTCTATAAACCAAATTTTATAAGTCAAATGTAATTTCTAAATTAAATTATCGTTTAACTCTTCATTGTTACGAACAATCACACAGTTAAATTATCAACTATTGGATTACCGGAAAGTTCGTGTCGACTAACCTATATAATATAACCTATATAATTTAATAAATGTATACTAAAATTTAAATCTTCTGCGTTTCAATTTTTCTTCAAAATCGGCACGAACTTTCCGGACAACTCAATATTTTAAATAGGAGTAACAGCGATCTGTATAAATGATTGTAAATAGTCGAATTGAATATAATTTGACATTAAGAATTTAACATTGTTTATAAAGATATTGTAGATAAAAATAATTACAAAAAGATTTTTTAATTGTAAAACAATTTGAGTTAAGTATAATAACACGTATAAACGGCATTTAACGAATTTATAAGGCTGAAGTATCCTGGATGTACTGTACTTTTTACTGTTTCATGCAAATAATGAAAAGTTAACATGCATCCTGTTCAAAGCACTTTGTCAAAGAAGATAATGCTCTGCAGACAAATTAGTAATAAAATCTCATCACAAGAAAATCTTGTTGATCTTGCATGAGATAGTTTTAGAAATATCACAAGATTTTTTTTTAGGAGAAATGATATCCCCGACGTACAAGATGAAAAAGAGCGGTTCTCATTTCTGTCTCTTGTAAGATCATCGTCGGGAGATCGTCCTGTTATAAGACGCAATCTAAAATTTTCTACCCGACGTGTTATCGGAATATCGGAGCGTCTGCCTTTGGCCGCGCGATATCCACGAAAAGGAGGTACGAAAATACGATTGCATGAAATCAAAATAATCCTACGAGCGTCACCGGGCAGGCGAGAAGCGTCAGTTCCCTTCCACACTGCTCGCATCGCTTCGATATTCCTCGACCGCGGGGTTTATCCTAATTATGTCGCGCGCCGTCGATATCTCCTCGCGCGCGCTCGACCTAATTCCGGTTCCGGCTAAAAGCGTGTCCGTGTAAAGCATATCGATGGAAATGCACGAAAGAATTACACAATGCAATGGTTAAATTGTAGAGTATGACGCCGTGTGAAAAAGCGGCTGAATCGCAGCGGCAGGTCCCGGATTCGATCGAGTGATTCTCATCATATATTGATTCAATTTCAATAAGGATGATTAAAAAATTAAAGAATTAGAAAAGATTAGAAAATATCAGGATAAACATGGATATTATATCTTAAGAATATGAAAAAAAATCTAAAAGAAGAAGAAGGTCAGAAAAAAAGAAGAAAAAAAGAAAAAGAAAGAAGAAAAGAGAAAAAGAAAAGAAGAAAAAGAAAAAGAAAAGAGAAGAAGAATCAAAGGAAAAACAAGATAAAAAAGAAGGAAAAAAAGAAGAAAAGGAAGAAGAAAAAGAGAAGGAAAGGAGGAAAAAAGAGAAACAAAAGAAGGAGAAGAAAGAAGAAGAGAAAAGAGAAAAAGAAGAAGAAAGAGAGAAACAAGACTAGATGATAGGGATACGTAATCAGGTCGGACTTTGACAGGGCAAAGAGGACAGAGGAAAAGTGGGCTTAATGAGGAAAATGAGAAAGCAGATATTTCCGGACGAGATGAGATTCATGCGCGCTTGCCCGACGGCCTGCTTTGTAATAGTCACCACGTTTTCTTCGCACCCGCATTAACTGAAATAGCTGCTTCTCGTGCCCCGAGAGAAACAAGCAATTCACACCGGAGGCTTTTTGTATTTCCCTCTCTTCGTGTCCATTGTCGCGCATTGCCATCCCATTTCCCTTCCGTCAATCTCCCTCTGCTGTTCCGATTCGGAGGGCAACTGTGAGACCTCATGCAATAGCGCATTTCGGACACGTCAGATGCTAATACGGATGAAGCTCCGAAAGGGGTCAACACGTCCGATCTCCGGAAGGCAGAAATCCAGGCACGAGAATTCCGACATTAACGTAATTACACGCGGCCGGGAGAATTCCACTGAATTAAGATAATGGCTGCGTTTAGCGGAATATAATGTCGCAGCTTTGCAACATTATAAAATTCTTTTAATATGATTGTGATCCCCAATATAGCACAGAACATTAAAAAAATGTTGCTCAGATGTCGCAATGTTAAATGTTAAACAATAATATCAATTTATTCCTAGCTCGAAATTACAATGCAAATTTTAATAAAATTGATAGAAAAATTAAACGAACAATTAATTACCTCAAAAATTAAAACTAGTTTAAAACATTAAGAAGAGATTAAAACTAGTTATTCATTAACTTATAATGCATGGAATATTTCGACTAACAATAAGTCTTCTTTAGCCAAATTATAATATAAGTAAAATGAAGAACTTGGAAACAAGTTAAATATAAAAAATTCTTAAAACGTAAGAAAGATTCAATATTAAAATATGAATAAAGGTAAAAATTTATTATAAAGTTACATCATAAATTGGATGCACATATTAAATGTTGAAGTACAAATTGTTTTTTAACATCTAATTTATATTCCACGATGTTGATGCAACATTCGCAATGTTGCAATTCAATGTTTCTGATTTGTTGATTTTACAATAGACATTCCTCACTGAATATAAATGTGCATATATAAACCAGTTGTAGTAAAATCTCTTAAGACAGTTGTGTGCAAAGCTGTTTTCTCTACTGAATGCAACCAATGAACGAAAACGCAATTCAAAATTGAATGTGGACACCACTTCGCAACGGTGAGTTACGAATTACATTACACATGCTAATTGCGAGCTGAACTGCGATAAGCATGCATAATATAAGGTCTCTCACAGAGAAAGACGAAATTTCATCTATTTATGTACGAGCCATGCAATATTTAAGATTAGAAATTTGCAATAGACGATGAAGAACCGAGTTTACATTCATAGTTTGAAGTATCGATTGAAGAAGAAGTTAAGATTTCGATAGAATTTTAATCGAATCTTTGATCACGGGGAGGAATCCCATCGATAATATTAAAAATGTAGAACCAATGGTGAGAAATTGACTCGTAACATTCGTTCATGTGACTCGAGTGTGCAAGCTGCAATGAACGATCCTGTGCGTTTTTTATGTTTTATGAAATGAGTTTTTAATCAAGCTTTCCATTCGATAACGTGAGACGAATGAGATGAATTGAGCCTTGGAAACGCATACGTAGTGGTTCTTGCAATCAAATATTTGACCAGAAATATTCCAGCTAAAAGGAGAGTATGAAAAAGATGAAGAGAGGAAAAGAGAGAAAGAAAAAGAAATATCATTTATTAAATGCTTTGAAATATATTCTGTCTAGCATAAGAAAGTAACAATTAAATAACGAGAGAGAGAAAGAAACAAGAGAAACGAGAGAAGAAAAGAAGCAGAGAAAAAGAAAGAAAGAGGAGAGGGAGAAACAGAAAAAGAAAAAAGAAATATTATTTATTAAGTATTCTGATATATTATCATGTCTAGCGTAAGAATTATAAGTATAAAGTAATAACAAAAAATTAAACAATGAAACTGAGAAAAAAAAGAAAGGGAAGAGCGAGAAGTAAAGAGAAAGGAGAGAAGGAAAAGAGAGAAAGAGAAAAAGAAATATTATTTATTAAGTGCTCTCCGAGATATATCTTGTCTAATATAAGAATTGAATAACATTGCAAAAATTAAACATGAGAGAGAAAGAAAAATCCAGAGGGAAGAAGATAAGCATTGAGAAAGAGAGAGAGAAAGAGACAGAGAGAGAGAAAGAGAAGGAAATGTTATTTATTAAAAATTTTATTAAATATTCTGTGATTTTCTCAAAAAGCGTTTCTCAAAAATTAAGTAACGGAGAGAAAGAAAAGAGCAGAGAAAAAGAGAAAACGGAAGAAGGAAAA
>NW_012130125.1:345308-348280 GCF_000143395.1 Atta cephalotes | reverse complement strand
GAGAGAGAGAGAGAGTCTCGTGCGAGAAAGCGCATATCGCGCGTCGATCGCGTCCCATTGCTATTGACATTTTCGTTATCTGCGTTACGTCGCGCCACATATTCGCGCGATAGCACGGATATATGCCGCGTATATACGTCGTGACACGTGACGTCCCTACACCCCCGGAGTGCGAGAAAGAAGAGAAACTCGGTGTAACGGGCAGGTAGTCCGCGAACACGATATTAAGCCGGATCAATAAAATGACTTATCTCTACAACATTGCCGCACATCGTCGTGCAACGACGACATGCGGCGTGACGTTTCCCGTCTGGAAACACTTGGATGATCCGACAACGTAGATGGCGGGAAACTTTCCCTGCGCGCCGATCGACGTTCCCCGGAGGGAGATGTCGAAAAGTCCGTGCAACTCTGTGTCTATACGCGACGATGTCCTGGAGAGACACGTACCGCGACAGATGTCCGATTTGATTTTAATTACAGAAAAGGAAGAGTTCCTTCGCGACCGGTTGGAGAAACAATCTCTCTTCCTACAGCAATTGCCATATAGAGAAAAAGACATTTAGAGACATGTATAGCAATTATATAAAGGATAAATTGTACAAATTTTATGTACAGAGAATTAATGTATACACTGTTAAATAAACAATATTTTATAGTTATTGCAACTAAAAAGAACTATCGCAGAGAAAAAGATATAGTGACTATATGTAATGGTGGGATCACAATGGAAGGAATAAGGAATTAGGAATAAGAATAAGGATTTCTTATCAGAAATAATGTATTCCGGTGTATTCGATATCTGATGATTAGATTGAAATCTTTATTTCTTATTCTTATTTCCTTATTCCTTATTCCTTTTTGTTGTTATTCCTTATTCCTTATTCCTTATTGTAACTGCACCTTTAAAGTGACAATTCTATACAAAATTTTATGTGTAGAACTAATGTATACCGTTGAATAATTATTTTATAGCTGTTACAATTATAAGGGACTATCTCAGAGAAAAAGACAATGGTCAATAATTATAATGGTCAATAATTATAACAGCTTTACAAGTTTTATATGTAGAATTAATGCTTAGTTGAATAAATAATTTTATAAATATATTATTAGATATCAAAGGAATAATGGTAATCCAATCCTTTGAATTAAATAACACTTTATTATTTTTAACTTTCCCGTATGTAATCCGTTTCTTGCTTAATTTCAAAGTGAATGACCTTCATATTAACGTATATATTCAGTAATCAGAAAATGATAAATTAAAAATAAATCTAAGTCGAATATAATTTCTTGAGTTAAATTATTCAACTGCTTAACTATTCATTGTTTGGTTAAATTAATGACATATTCAGTAAAAACAGTTATAGCAATAATTAAAAATAATTTAAATTGGATTAATTTCTTATTTTGAATTTAACAGTACAACTATAAAATAGTTTATTTAATTATATGCGCAATAATTATATCTGCAATATAAAATTTGTAGTTATTATTTTCATAACTGCTACCATTATATTGTTCTCTCCGAGTGTAATATTCTAATTTTTAACGTCAGTATATTGTGACTGGAGCCTCGGAGATTACATTTAGATCCTATTAAAGTTAAAGCCACTTTAGATTTCATCTACTTTCTCTCTTACAGCTTGGTTTGCTAAAAGATTTTTCCTTTCTCTATCATGTGATACACTTACATATTTAATATTATGTACTAGTGTGATTAAAGTTTAAATTAAAACGCTACTGTGAAACAAGTTCGAAATTAATTGAAGACATTTTTTAAATATCTGTATTTTCTCGCTCTTAAAATACTTAGTTGATAAAAGTTCTTTAGCTACAGTAAGCTAAGTACTATATAATTATAATTATTATTCATTATTATCTATTTAGATTCTTGGAATTATGTAATTGAGAAATTGTAGACACATTTTCACGTTTTTGCAGAGAAAAGGATTCCAGGAAAGAATCCGCAATAATAAAAAGAGCTGGTTTCAACACAAAAGGTATTGAATAATTTATATCTATCGTTGCCGCAGAAAAAGCGCATAAAATTTCAGATACAAACACGACAAATACAATTGAATATTTATTTCTACGTCTTGTATCTCGGGCATCTCTCTATTTTCTTCCGTAACAAGAAAGGCAAGTGATGGATTTGATTTGTAAACGCTCGATTTTCTCGACAACCGACGAGAGTATTTTCTTTTCTTATGGACATCTATCTCTTTCTAGGCCACGATATCATACTTTCCTCACATTACATTTTTCTCCAATATTGTATTTTAGTTTTCCCGATAAAATTGTTAAAAATCGCCACAACCGATGATACTTGACGTTGTCGTGTCAAAATTCATTGGCGTTTTAATTTTTTTCCCTGATCGGAAGTGTCATCGGCAGACAAGGGAAATTCTCGACCCCGCAGGCAACACGTACCGACACTTCAAAGCAACAGAAAAAGAGAGAAAAAAATAGAGAGAATGCAAGAAAAAAATCTTAATGATGCCTACTACGAGAAACACTCTTCACTCGGCTCTCGGCTACTGGATGGCAAAAGTGGAAAATGGTCGCCCCTCGAGAGCGGTCGCGGAACCCCCATGCTTCTTTTTTTATTCCGAAAAATTTCACTTGAAAATCCGACCACAACCCCTTTCTCTCTTAGCTACTCATTCCAGTTGCTTAGGAAACTCGGAGATTCGCGAGAGAACAGAAGTCACGCGAAAAATCGCGGGCACGTAACACGGCACTGCGCAGCGGAGAGAGAGTTGCGAACGCGTGCTCAACAGAGGAGGAGAGGAGAGGAGAGAAAGAGAGAGAGAGAGAGAAAGAGAGAGAGAGAGGAAGAAAGAAAAGGAGAGAATAATAGAACAGAGAGAGAATAGAGAAGTGGAGAGAGGAAGAGAACAGAAAGAATTAGTAAGAGGAAGGGAAGAGAAGAAAAGAGAGAGAAGAGAGAGAAGATATAGAGAGAG
>NW_012130125.1:336076-345263 GCF_000143395.1 Atta cephalotes | reverse complement strand
GAGAGAGAGAGAGAGAGAGAGAGAGAGAGAGAGAGAGAGAGAGAGAGAGAGGGAGAGAGAGAGAGAGAGAAGGGAGGGAGGAAGGACGCCGGGACGGAACCGAGCAGAACCGAGAGCGAAACGGCGGGGTCGAGGAAGAGGGAGAGGGAGAGAGAGGGTAGTTTCGTTCGAGAAGGGGGTGGTTTGGTGGTGGCCCGCTCGCTCGGCGGCCCGTTCGGCCAGTCGTGCTGTGGCGGCTGCAATCGCGACATCATCCCCCGCCCTTTAAGAGGCTCGCTCTGTCGCGCGAGTTACGACATCCCCCGCGGGTGGACGCTGAAGTGGACGATCGTCCACGCGAGCGAGGGATGATAGGTCTCTGATCTCTCGGATGAGATTCTCTCGCGAGGCTCGTGCGATCGTTTCGCTCGGTTGCCCGACCGATCACTGGGGCGGAGAGAATAGGATTCAAAGCGAGACGAAAGGGTGTCTCCGAGTTACATCGAGCCGCTTAAAACGATCCTTTCTCTCCCTTTCTTTCTTTCTCTCTTTCTTACTCTCTATCTCTCTCTCTCTTTCCCTTTCTGTCATTCCCGAATATCTCTCCGATGAATCCTCGCGGCTCGGAACTCGCGAGATTTCGAGGATCAATTCGCAAAAGTCCCGACGAGAGTTGCTTCCCGTTTTGTCAAAACGAATTTCAGAATTCGCGGAGTGTCGAAGAGCGTGTTTCTCTTTGATGATGCGAGCATTCGTCGTTTAAAAGATCCATGAGCTTCCTACGGGGAATCGTAAAAGCGATAGGTCTCGTTTCGCTCGTCTTCTTTGGATTCAGAGCAACGCTCAAAATTCTCCTCGATCATCGCTTGCCGATTTAATCGACGTGTGCAGCACGTAGTTCGAGATTTCGCGGAATGAGACTCGTGGCATGACGCGGTCCGAAATCGCGAAGACAACGGGGGAACGCTAACTGGGAGATGTTCGATTTTCCACGCAGGCAGAGTTCGTCACCGTATCAGGATATTCGCGGGAAAACGCGATAAGGTAGCGCGAGAGTCATTCGCGGCAGCCGCGAGACGAGATTTTACACGGCGGGAAATCCCCGCGCGGAGAGAGTGAAGACGAAGCGAATGAGAGGGAAAGTCGAGGGTGCGGGAAGCGCGCGAGAGAGAAGCTGTCTCGCTGTTTCTCGCTTCGCGAGAGAATCGATCGCGGTTAATTAGCCGGGCTGACGCGGGCTGGAGATGAAGATGCGCGATACACGGCGATTTCGATCTGTGATCTTTTAAATTATCGCGTGAGGATCGTTCAACAGGGCGCATTGATCGGATGATCGACGGAGAAAGGATTCGGATGGCTAGAGGACTCTCGAATAGTTCGTTCATGTCTACTCGGTGAGTTTGTTGCTTTGTCTATTATCTATTCCATTTAACTGTACGACGAAACAGAGATTCCACAAAACTGGAAATCAGAGAAATTAAGAAAATGTTAGGATAGTTGAAAACTATCAGGAAAATAAGGGAAAAGTCAGGGAATGTTGCAAAGTTTTCCGGAAATCTAAAATTCTTTGTTTTCAAAAAGATAATAATAATAATTTATATTACTATGTTGAATTCCTCTTCTAACAAAATATTCGACGATTTCTAAATTAGAACGAAAATGCGAAAACTTTCAAAATATTATTGGAGCTTCAGGGAAAATCATGAAATTTTGTCTGAAAATCAGGGAAAAGTTGTGGAATTTTAGAATGAGGAATTTGTAGCAACTCTGCAATGGGCCACGGGATCTATTCCTCTGAGTTCCCGCTGGATCCCGGAACGGATCGATGCTGTTATCATGACGGAGAGTTTCGTCGAGGCGTGGCGATTATTGGTACGGACACCAAGCGATAAAAACTTCGTTAAGTTACAAAGAAGTTATCTAGTTAGTTGCCGGAGGCGTGAATCTTTTTTTAAATAAAAAGGTAGCTTGAAGATAACACGTTTGTTATTATTTTTCTTTATGCTGACTTTTCCTTTATTTATATTATTTATATTTTAGATAAAATATAAAAGTTGCAAAAGTATACTTTATAAAAAGAACTTTTGTCAAGTTTGTGAGAAAGTCTAAATTAAAAATTATTTTTTTTCCCTAAACTGCTTATTTTATTTGTTTTATTTCATTAAACACATAAATACTTTAATGAGAAATTATTAGAAAATCCAAGTTGTATATTTCTTATGTCCATTTCTACCAACGTAGATTAACTTTAATCTCGATTTAACTTATTTTTTATCCTTTTCTAGTTCTAAGGATTAGAAAAGAGAGAATGAAATGAATCCAGATTACAGTTAATCTACATTGATAGAAATGAGGATTAATCCTTTATGTACACTGTTAAATTCACATAAATGTCAGATTATATCCAATTTGAATTATTTTTAATTATTTTTGTAAATTGTTCATTGCTTCTACCGAATATGTTATTATTTGTTTAACTAAAATGTATAATACAGCTAAACGGTTAAACAATGTAATTCAAGAAATGTATTAAATTTGACTCGAATTTAGTTTATTATTTACTGTGAGCACGATAATATGGACGTTATTTACTTTGAAACTGAGTAATTCAACCACAGAAATGGATTAATTCATATTTTGACACACATAGGAGAGTTAAAAATCAAATATTATTTAACTTAAGGGATTGAATCATTCTTGTTTGTTTGATATTTAGGGTATGTGATATAAATTTTTACATTGAATTAATGTCTTTTATTTATTTTTGAGAGAGGATAGGAATTGTTAAGAAAATGTCATTGAATAAAAACGAAAAATAATACAGACTGATATAAATCGTATACTATTTGGACAAACAGTTGCATCATTATTTTTTCAAAGACGAAAAAATCGAAACGTCTGTATTATTACATAGCAATCTTTCGTATACTTCGTATTATCTACAGTTCGATTAGATTCTTCACATCTTCATTCATTCGTCTTGCGTTACCCTCTATTGATTTTTTCCACGGTTCTTGATTTTTATAAACCTTTTCCGCATCAATAAAAGAAAAACAGCAATACTAGAAAACATAAATTCACGCTAAAATATTATTAGGCAATAATATTCAGTGACCGAATGAAGTTCTTTCAGATTCTTTATATTATTCGCATCGGTCTTTTTTTACTTATTATGTAATATAAAGATTTAATTATTTCATATTACTTTTTCTCCTGCTAAACATATAGAATTTGTATCTCTCGCGAAATTGGACAAAGAGTTCGCAAATAAAGAACATGTGACCGATTCGAAGACAGTCTACATATAATTATTATATACAGCCTTGGCCAAAAATATCAATTAAATATTAACTTAAATATTAACCATTATTTAAAGTTTTAAAAATTGATATTTTCTGTAAATTATCTTTTATTTCAAAGACCTTTTAATTTTTTATATATAATGCCGATAATCAGTAAATAACAATGCTGATAAAAAAATTCCAGATAAACGAAAAAAATATAAGTGCTTAATATTTTTGACTAAGATTGTATGTATAATTATTATAACTATTTATCGCACTGATTCCTAACGCTTTTATATTAACTATTAATACGATGTTGAATTTCAAAAATTCTTTTTTATTGTGTTTATTATATTTATTATAATTATTATAATTATTACATTTCACGTAATTATTTGCTATATAATTGTTATTAATTCTTTTATTTATAACACAAAAATAATATCGAGAGAAAATTATTATATAAAATATTTAATTATTATATTTTACGTAAATATTATTATTTTTGCTATATAATTATTATTAATAATTCTTATGTTTCATAAAAATAATATCGAGAGAGAACATATACCTACAGAAAAGGGACACGTGTCATTCTTTTGCTTTGGATGCCGCGGGCAGCATTAAAACCCCTTTTTAATTAATTAAATAAGACGAGTCTCCGGTTCTTTTCCGGTCGCGCTGATCGCAATTTGTGTGTAGAGAATTTGAAATTATTAAAGACGTCCGTCGATTAGCGGCGATGCACGGAAGCGAACGGCCGGAAGCAATCTGGGTGCACTCAATCCTGCCACCCCCTACCCACCTCCAGCCGCTCACTTCCACGCAGTTATTCGTTGAAAAAAGGTTGGCGAAGAGAAAACTTTCCGTTTTCTGATTCCTCTCCCTCTCCTTCCAACCCTTTCGTTTTCCACAGGAAAACGCTACGCGTTTCGTCGACAAGCCGGACGATTATTGGAGAATTATCGGGGCAATCTCGAAACGATTCGCGATATTACCTATGTTTACATAATTGCAGTCCTGTGTTTGAGCTATTTTCATGCGGTTACAACGCCCCTAGATTCATTTCTGATGCGAAAGGGGCGATTGAGACGGGGAAAGTGAAGGCTTTCCTCCTGTAACTTGCTCTTTTCCCTGATCCCGGATTTCATCATCAGATTGAACAGTTACCGGGATTACTAGGGCGATTCCTGATGCGATTCACGATATTATGCGTGTTTATACCCCGACCGCTCGCACGCGCTATTTCCACCCTGAACGGAGAAATAGAAAAGGGAGAGGAGAAACCGACCCGTTTCCATCGTTCGAGTCGAACACGATTATGGGATTACGGGGGCAATCTCGAGATATACCTGTGTATGTGTAGACGTTTTCACGATATAATCATATTTATATGTATATATTCGTGCCCTTGCCCTTGTCCGACTCCCGCCCATGCCATCCACCAGTCTTTGCCCAAAATCCACCCTCTCGCATCCTCCCCGTCGAGATATACACTCCGATGCTACGTGCCGATGCGCCCGGCGTATATATGTACACTCTATGTAGGACGTAGCACGCATTAGCAGTTTCCCGAGCAATCACGGACCGGAAGTCGTCGGGCGAAATTATTAGTCCGAAAAGCGGATGCGCGATATAGGCAGGCGAGAAGCCGATACCGTTCCCTAGAAAGCTTCTAATCAGAGTGGCGCCATGCGACTATCACTTGTGATTGGTCCGCCATGTTTTAGCTATTCCCACCATTTTTCAATTGTATTGATTTCTGATCAAAATTCATAAACAAATCGACTATGTACTTTAATCAATCTGTATGTATTTGCAGGTATTATGAATCTTTTTATTATAACATTGTAAATATTTATAAAACAAACAATTTTACTTTATGTAAAGATGAATTTTTTATGGAATTCCATTTTTATATTTATTATTTATATTATATTATTTATATTATCTCCCATCACATCAACATTCTGGGTTTAAATTTCTTGGAGTAAAATCTCACTTTAAAATGCTGCCATTATTGAAAAAGAGTGGCAGATTTAAACTCAGATTTAAACAGATTTTTACTTTTTTAAAGTGAGATTCATTCCAAGAGAAAGAAATCTTACTCCTTGTTCGAAGTGAATCTCACTCTAAAAAAGAGTGAAAATCTAATCTTACTTAAGAGTGAAAATTTCTCACTCTTTTTCAATGATAGTATTTTAATTCTTTTGGAGTGAGATTTCACTCCAAGAAATTTAAAGATAATATATCCTTTGTTCATAGACTTGTTAAGTTGTTGACTTGTTAATACTTAACTAAAACCAATCATATTACTATTCTTTTTGCAATATAAATTCACATCAGCAATGTTATTTATTATACATTGCACTTAATCATACAGCTAATCCCTGCCGCATATTCCCATATGGGTTCCACAGGAAATTGACTCAGGTGTATTATGAGACAGGATATAACAATAAAATATTGGGAATCACGAAATTGTGCATTTGTTTGCAAGTAATATACTTTATGTATAACATTTATGTAGTGTATAAACAATCATTTACGTGTATATTGCATAAATAGATTCATAATGTGTATGTATTGTTACAATATACGTAATAATACACACACACATCTATTTACGCAATCAGCAGTATACACTGTATAAATGTTATACATAAAATATATTGCTTATAAACAAATGCACAATTTCATGATCCCCAATATTTTATTGTTATATTCTGTCTCATAATGCACCTGAGTCAATTTGCGACAGGATAACAATTGACTCAAGTAGCAAGGTGATGTCAAATGATGTCTTAATGATGTCTCTAATGTCTTTAACATCTTTAATATCAATAAAACGTCACCCTACTACTTGGGAGCAGGTAACAATTGATAGTTACACTATTAGATAGAGTACGTATATATATTTCTTTCTTACTCGCAGGATTTCGCCAAAACATGTCGGTATCTAGAGATCCTCAAGTAAGAGATTGGATATCGTTTAGACAACTTCTGATTGCTTCGCCATATTTTTCAGGACTTATTTGAGATAGAATGAGAGATAGATAAAATAGAATGAAATGCGTAGATATTTCATTCTATCTTAAGCATGAGATCCTAAAAAATATGGCTGACCGAATGTCTATGATCTATTGGTATCCAATCTCTTATTTGAGACTCTAATCAATACCTTTAATCTTATACGGCACCACTATGATTAGAAGCTGTCTACCGTTTCCTATAGTGTAGTCACATGCAGTAAAAGTCGCCTCCATCACGTCACCGATAATTTTCTGCTCCCTCGAGAGAGTCGATTTCGCCCTTCTTGTTTTCTCTCCCCTGTTCTCAATTCTTCCCACATGACCGTTCGTTTCCGAAAAAGTTTAGATGGATCGTGCGACAAATGCACTCTCGGTGCACGTGTTATTGACTTCAAATTCGTCGTAAGTTCTAAAAAATGTATGTAATGTCCATTTCTGTCCAATGTAGATTAATTTTGAAATTAAATTAAAATTTAAATAAATTTAAAAATTAATTTACTCAGTTAAGCTTTTTATTATAAATAGAAAAATGGAGCGAGAAGAATAAATATTAAATAAGAAAAATCCTATTTTCGATTAAAGCTAATCTTAGTGCTTAGAATATTTATGTGTGAATTTATATCCAATTCTGCAAACCAAACGCCGAAATCTTTTTCAGTCTTGAAACGCAATTATGAACAAAATGAAAGTAGTAATATTACATATTAAATTGACAAGCAATTTAACAATATTAATGTGTCAATAAGAATCTTATAAGAATATTAATAATTTGATGAAAATCTTAAACATTGAAAAATTTTTATATATTCTTTTAATTAGGAAAAGATAAAGAGCAAATTAAAGATTAAAGTTAATTCATATTGTTACTGAAAAAATGTAAAATGTAGAATAAATTAGTACGTATAAAAGTACATGTAGAATATGTATATATAGAATAATCAGATTATTTGGTAAAATATAAACGATTAATAATTTTAAAATAACCTGCAGATACACATTTGACTGCATAAATTTTGATAAACATAATCAAACATTTGATATCAGATTATTTATTATGATTATAAATATGTTAATCAAATTCTATTTCGTTTTATCAACACTTCTTTAATCCGAAAGTTCACGAGTTTTTAAACGAACACTTGTTTTCATAATTGAAGTTATTACAAATAACATATTCGTTATTATAAATAACATATTGTAATATTATTGAATGTTTTCCGGTTTAGTATTTAAGAAAATATTGAGTTATCCGAAAAGTTCGTGCCGACTAAAATTTAAATTTTAGTATACATTTATTAAATTAAAATTTTCTGCGTTTCAATTTTCCTTCAACACCGGCATGAACTTTCCGGACAACCCAATAATTAATATGAATTTAATTGTAATTTTCTGAAAAAAAGTAAGTAAAAATTTAAAAATTTTGTAAACGGAATAAGCACGTTGAACAGCTTATGATAGTATTTTTTAAAAATATAAAGATTTTAATTAATATAACACTTTTTATTATTTCAATAGAATTTCATATTCAAAAGTTCATAAAGAATAATTATTAAAAAAGAAAAAATATATCAAACAATATCCATACAAAAATATTTTACAACAATTTATATTTGTTGCCGCTGGAGGCGAAAATAAAAATAAAAAAAATATATTCCAGAATTATTCCCAGAATAATCCAATCATGCACAGAAAGAACACCTTTGCTAAAGTAATTTAAAAATTTAGCTAGGTACAGATCTGAATATAATTTTGTTAAAATAATTACGTAGAATACTCAAAGTGGTTGCTAGAATGTCAAAATTATTTTCATAGCGATATTCTTCATCATGCTTGAGTGTCCTACATAGTTATTTTAATAGTCCAACAAAATTATTTTCAGATCTGCACCTACACTATCATTCAAAAATATTTGCCTGTCTTTTTTAATTAATGAACAAAAGTGAATTTCTATTTTCTTTTCTACTCTTTTAAATGTTAAACTTAATAATAATGTTTAACAGTTAAAAATTTTTAATTCGAGATATACAGTAAAAGAATATAGTAGAATTAGAATGAAATTCAAGTGTATAAAAAAGGTATACGTACAAAAATTGGGATCTTTTAAATAATTTATCATATCCAGAAGATCAAAATCTACAAAAATATACTTTTCTTTTTATTTACACATTTTTAAGCTGAAATTGACTCTATTTAATAGTATATCTTAATATGTTAATTAATTATGATTATTTTTTCCATGTAAAAATGGACATAACTGCAAAGTAAAACGGAGTCTCCCAGTTCCATCGACCGTTTATGTAATTTTACAGAATTGTCGCGGAGTCCAACCACTAGCCCTCACGACTGCTCTTATCTCGAGTACGAGAACGCAGACGAGGAAGGACAAGAGTAGCGAAGCGCGGTCGCTCCTCGTCGTCGTCCTCGAACTGGGTCGTCCTCGCTTTCAAAACAAGACTACGCCGATATGCTGGTGCCATCTCGGATTTAAAGCCGGGGACTCGCCGTTATCGCGCTTGTTAGACTCGGTGAAATTAAATCCGTTTAACGAGTCGGAAATTCACCGTCTGGAAAAGAAGGAAAAGAAAAGACGAGACAAAAGAAATATCCGGAAGACGAAGGTGAAGGGGAAGAGTCACGTGTCTTTGTATCGGGGAAGGGAGAAGAGGATTATTCCATAAAGTAGGAGGAAGGAGGAAGAAACCGGAAATTCAACGAAGTCCTAGTTTAGACAGGAGGTTTTTCTCGATGGCCACGACGACGTTGAGGCCAACGACGACGAGACTGGGAACGACGCCGAGCGAGCCTTCCGGTACCTGAGAGAGAGAGAGAGAGAGAGAGAGAGAGAGAGAGAGAGAGAGAGAGAGAGAGAGAGAGAGAGAGAGAGAGAGAGAG
>NW_012130125.1:325369-335854 GCF_000143395.1 Atta cephalotes | reverse complement strand
AACGTGAGGAATTTGAGGAACGCCCGAGGGTGGCTTAAGAAACGATCGTGAACACGGGACCGACGTACTCCCAAGATTTATTGTTTCTTTATTCGTTTTTACCCTCGAAGGGATGCCTAACGCGGAAAAGCACATCCGATCGGTCGAGCGATCGAGGAACAATCAAAAAGCTCGCGGTCAGTGCGTGAATACCGGGATCGCTAGCGGGAAATCCCGAGATCTTTCCCCGCTCGAATCGAGAAAGCGGCTTCCTCCGCGTTGATGGTCCGTCGGGAATTCTACCAGCAGGAAGTGCGGTGAGTACAGAGTGTGGAGTATCCCTGTCACGAATCGAAGTCTGAAGAAACACCGATCATTAATTAATACCATCGATTCGATGTTAGAGAACTGTGCATGAAAAGAATGATTTTGCTGAAGTTTCTAAAAGTATTATTAAAAATAATTTTAATTTAATCATCAAAATAATTACACTCTAAATTTCTTGCAGTGAAATCTCACGCCAAGGGAGTGAAAATGCAATCTCCCTTGAAAAAAATGAAAATATTTCACTTCTTGAAAAAAAGGTAACGAATAGTCCTTTTAGAGTGAAATCTTATTTTTTGGAGTGAGCTTTCATTCTTTTGAAGTGAAAATTCACTCTGAAAAGAGTGAAAATTGTCACTCTTTTTCAAGAAGTGAAATATTTTCATTTTTTTTTCAAGGATGACTATATTTTCACTTGTGCTTGGAGTGAGATTTCACTGTAAGAAATTTAGAGTGTATGTAGAACATATACATCTCTAAGCATTGTCAGAATTTATTTAGAGGAGAGCAAAGTTGAGACTTTTGAAGGAGAGAGGGAATAAACTTATTTTGTTATAGAGTGATATAAACTTATTTTGTTTTATATTATTACGTTTTATATTAATTACTGGCAGATAAATCTTTTATTTAAAAAAATGTATTCACAACTGCATGTAAAAAAATGATGATCAAAGTTAAGGAAATCTTTTTTTTATAATTATTTTAATAGGCCAACAAAATTATTTTCAGATCTGTACATAACTAAATTTTTAGATACTTCAGTAAAATCGTTTTTTTCCCTGTAGATTCAAATAACTAATCTGCTTGTCAACAAGAAAAGAACAAAATCTAATCGATTGCAAAAATGTAGAGAAAATTCGCGCGAGTGAGAACGAGTGAAGGATGGAAAACTCTCCGCTTCGAGATAGGTGCTCGGCTCGTGGTAGGAATTTAATTGATGCAACGGGTGAGGCGAATCGACGAAGATCCTAGGATTTCCCTAAGAGAGACTAGGACTGTCGAGAGCAGCGTGAAACGGCGCGCAATTAAGGCAGTTAAGATGCACCAGCGTGTGCCTTGGCCGTTGCTGCTCCTGACCTTGTCGCTGCAGCGTTTAACGAGCTTGTCGACGGTACAGTCGAGAATGCACAACGAGGCGGTACTGATACCCGGCGACATCGTACTGGGCGGATTATTCCCGGTGCACGAGAAGGGTAGTGGTCCAACCGCGTGTGGGCCCAACATCTATCACCGGGGCGTGCAGCGGCTCGAGGCGATGTTGTTCGCCGTCGATCAGATCAATCAAGAGGACAACATACTACCGGGTATCATACTGGGCGTGCACATCCTCGACACGTGCGGCCGCGACACGTACGCGCTCAATCAGAGCTTGCACTTCGTCCGGGCGTCCCTGTCCAACATCGACATCAGCGTGCTGGAATGCGCGGACAAGTCGACACCCAGAGTAAAGAGGACTGCAAGCGCGGGACCCATCTTCGGGGTGATAGGTGGCTCCTACAGCTCGGTGTCACTGCAGGTGGCGAACTTGCTGCGACTCTTTCATATCCCCCAGATATCGCCGGCGTCCACGGCTAAGGCACTCAGCGATAAGACCAGGTAAGAACTATGGCACATAAAAAAACTTAAGCACATACAAAAACGTATTCTGAAAATTTTTCTTATAATTTTTATACGAATTGAAACATTTTTTAGAAATACTCAGAAATATTCGGAAAGTTTTATATCTTTTTTCTCAGAATTTTTCATACAATAATTCTGAAATTTTTCATCCCATAATTTTTAAAAAGTATTTTTAAAAAGTATTTTAAAATTTTTTAGATTTTATAACATTTCATCAGAAATTATACTTACAAAAAATTTTAAAAATCTTACAATATTTCATAACTAACACATATGAAAAATTCTGAGAAAAGATTTTTTTCTGAGAAATGTTCCAATTCATATAAAAAATGTGAGAAAGTTATAAAATTATAGAGAAATTCTGAAAAATTATATAGAAATTCTGAAAAATTATTTGAAAAATTTTTACCAGGATAAGGCAGTAAGACATAAGCAGTAAATAAATTGGCCAATCACAGTAGAGTCTGCAAGGCTAGTAGTGAATCCAATGTTACGATTTCCTTACTTACTGTTTACGTCTTATACTGCCTTACGTTTTTGTATGTAGGTTTTAAATCATGGGTTTTAAGCAGTAAGTGAATTGACTATTCACAATAAAGTCCAATCCAACATGGTGATTTCCTTACTGCTTACGTCTTGCTACTTTAAATTTTTTGTGTGCCATGGCATTCTTACAGAATGGAAGAACAAAACGTTTGTGCATTAAGAATAATTATTAAATTTTGTAATATTAATTTATTGCTACAAAAGTTGACTCTTTGTGTTTGTCGAGTAAAATTGGAAAGTTATAATTTTAAAAAATAAAGTTAGAGAGGTCATGTATAGAAGGACCTTTCCCTCGTTGGAAGTAACTTTTTTGTATTTTTTTGAACAGCCAAAAAAGTGATCTTATTCGAAGAATTTGATAAAAAAAAAAGCAAAATGACAAAGAGAGGAATGACGAAACAAATTTTGCGCCCAATCTAATAGTAATTGTAAATTCTTTAAATTTTAATTAAAAGCGCATTTTTTTATAAAACGCATTAATTATAAAGTATTCTGATAGCTCGTTATCGAATTTATTCAAGATATATTTCATGAATCTCTGTTTCATAATTCCGTATATTTAAGTAACCAATCAATCTATTATTCTTCACAATTTACAGATTCCAAGTAAATATTGATTTTTTTCATACAAAATTCATAATCTCTTTTTTCTAAATTTAAATTTGATCAATTATTGACTCAGACAATATTATTGATTCGCCCGATAAGGCCTCAATTGTGATTAATTTGAGCATTCCGACATTCCCGTCAGACTTGTTAGTTTGACATCGTTTGTCGACCTCGCGTGTAATTGTCATTAGAAGACTTCCGATTACTGTTCAAACACTCATTATGAGTGACTTTGATGAGTACGTAGTATCTGCTAGAAACGACCGTTTAAATGTAACTCAAGGCTGCATGGTATCTAGAAGATATTAATTTCCATTAGTAATCACCATTAATCTTCCAAATGAATGAGAGATGAATTGTTAATAATCCATTGATTATAATAGGTTCCTATTCTCACATTTAACAATATTGTGGCTTTTTCTACAATAAATTGTAATCTTATAGTTTTTTTTCTTGTAATAGAAAAAATATATTATATGCATACATATCCATAATATACAAATAATATAATATGAACATAATATAAAAATTAATATATATATATATATATATATATATATATAAATTATATATATATATATGTATATAAATTATATATTATATATTAGTGCAGATTTTTTATATATTAGTTGCAGAAATCGATAGCAGTTTTTTGAAAAAAATTGAATATTTTAAAAATTAATTTTGAAAATACATATTATGTCCAAGATATATTACATAAAATTTATTTAATATGGCATCTAATCATTATTATTATTGATTAGAGCTTATCATGCTTTGCACAAGATATGCTTTTTACGAGATTTTCACAAATCTGAAAATGACATCGACAGATGAATTGGGTTTTCTTTCGCAGACATAAATCCGATTGAAAATATCTGATCAATCATGAAGATAAACCTTCGAGAAACATGAATATTTACTTTGAAGCAGTTATCTTGGTATATTCGAAAGATTTGTAGAGGCTTTTACCCAAAACTCTTACCGCAAAATTTCATGCGAAAACATGTTTTGACAAGTTATAACAATAAATAATAATGAGTTGAACATTGTATGTTAATGCATATGAATAAGATTTAATATATATGATTTTTTTCAAAAAATTGCAACTCAACAAATGCTTAGTAAAAATTGCAATTGCTTTTGTTGTATATTATATAATTGTTGTATATTATATAATTTATATATTTTATATAAATTTATCATAATTTATATAATTTATAATATATAATATAATTTATATATAATATAATTAGAAATGCATCGGATCGTAAAATTACCGGATACCAGATATTGGATATTCGGACAGAATGTAACATTGGTATCCGCACGGATATCCGAGAGAAGGCGATTTCTTCGAGTCGAATATCCGACCGGATTCAGAGAAAGTGTCTTCTAAAAAAAAAATCTATAGAGAAAAAGATTGTAATTTTACAACAATGTATAATATATTACAGCATCATAAATATACATAAATATATACTTATTTCATTTATATATAAGAAAAAATCAACAATTTAAGGTTAATAAATGCATTTTATGTAATATATCTTGGATATAATATGTATTTTCAAAATATAATTGTAATTTTTAAAATATTCAAATTCAACTGGATATAAATAATATTAAGAATCTTTATTTTAGACTGCATATGTGAGAAACACAATTAGTACTAGAAAAATATCTATTCGAAGATCGAAGCTGGATCTTCATTGGTTTAAATAATTCAATCTTGAATTACTAATATACACTATACATGTACTTATATATCATATTGTAGTATATATACCATATTGTAGTCTTTTTAGAACTGCGCGCCAAATTGTTTTTCCGGACTATAAATACTATCAATTAAAACTACTCTAATTAAATTGACAACGAATTAAATTGACAAGCAATTTAATAATTTGATGCTACCATCAAGCATCATATAAAGATATTAATATATTGAAACTGTTAATAAATTTATTGTAATAGGCATTTTTCTAGTATTAATCAATCAGATATATTTCCAGATATTAATGATATTATACTATTCAGTCGGATAATAAAAAAATGCCGGATAATATCAGATACTGGATACTTTCCGGATATCCGATGAATCCCTAAAATGTAATTATATAATATATAAAAACAATTATAATGTAATAACCAATTATAATTGTTTTTATTATATATTAATTATTATAATTTATTATATATTAATATCATTATAATTAGATGTTCATAATTATAATAAGTAATCATATACATATATTAAATAAAACATAAATAAACCTTCTCCTCCCCATTATATACTCCAACAAAACTATCAACCTTGAATACAATCTCAAGTCGAATCAAGTTTCCAGCGTCCTGCTCATCCGATCATCTTCAGGTTCGATTACTTTGCGAGGACGGTACCGCCGGACACCTTCCAGTCGATCGCACTGGTCGACGTAGTGAAAAGCGCCAACTGGTCGTATGTCTCCACAGTGTATTCCGAGGGCAGCTATGGAGAATACGGGATAGAGGTGTTCACGCGTGAAGCTACCGAGCGTAACGTTTGCATCGCAGCCGCACTGAAGGTACCCAGCGCCGCCAACGACAAGGTGTTCGATGATATTATCCAGCGCCTAAGCAAGAAACCAAATGCCCGCGCGATCGTTCTGTTCACCCGGGCGGAGGATGCCCGTGGTATCCTCGAGGCCGCGAGACGATCAAACCTCAGTCAGCCATTTCAGGTCGGTGGCCGGGGAGCCGGTAATTATTGCAGGATTTTTGCTGACAACATGGAATTAGCTCTGATATTTGTTTTCCTTATTATTACGACGATAATATTTATCATTTTTCCAAACGTTTCAAAATATTAGATCAAAAGATCTTAACATTGCTCCATTTATATATTTCATATGTCTACATGTTTTTAAATATTATAAACGGAAATAATATTGAAAGCAAATGATAGGCCAACCTTTCATTAATAAAATGAATATAATGAAAATAAAGAATGTATTTTATCTGTGACATATTTTTTCTATACGTGGCATGTTTAATTAAACTGTGACTCAATCTTCAATAACAGATTCTTCATTTTCTTGTTTGTCTCTCTTTTTTGACAAATTTAAATCTTATTTTCATCTTATGAAATCTTCAACTATCTCATTCATTTATATTATGTAACACTATTTAAGAGAATGTAAAGCTTTGACATTGATAATTGAAAACTAAAGTTTATCGCTCGGATAATTTCAATTATTACAAAAAGTCGACTTTGTTCAAATAATCAGCATCAAATTAATATTAAAAGTTCTTGTACAATTTTCATATTGTCAGCAAGTTATTTTTTAAAGCACATCAAGATTATTTTAAAGCTTATCTCTCGCAGTTTTTCTTTCTGAAATAAAATTTCTATAAAAACTTGCGTCTTTCGTCTTTATTTCATTGCTTCCATCGCGTTGAAATGAAACGGGATTCCGTGAAATGTCCCCGAATTTCTGCGCCCTAAAATTCCTCAAACAGCAATTAAACATCTCAGTGGCTGGCCAGTGACGGTTGGGGCCGGCAAAGTAAATTAATCGAGGGCCTCGAAGAAGAGGCCGAAGGTGCCATCACTGTCGAGCTGCAATCGGAGAACATCCCCGGCTTCGACAGCTATATGGAGTCGCTCACCCCCGAGAACAATCGACGGAATCCTTGGTTCGGCGAGTACTGGGAGGAGGTGTTCGGCTGCACTCTTCGAAGGAATGCGACGATCTACGAGCGTTTCGGTTCACAGGTCGGATGGAAAATTGGTACCGGCAATCAGAGTTATCTCATCTGCCCTCCTGGACTCAAGCTCAGCACGACGAGCGGCTACGAGCAGGAGTCCAAGGTGCAATTCGTCGTGGACGCGGTCTACGCGTTCGCCCTGGCGCTCAGTAAGCTACGCCACGATCTCTGCGGGCGCGAAAAGGGTTTGTGCTCGTCAATGGCCAACTACGACCGTGGCGCGTTCTATAAAAATTATCTGCTGAACGTGTCCTTTATAGGTGAGTCCGATGACGGAGCGTGTGTCCTCTCGCGTGAAATGGGAACAATCGCGACGCGCCGTTTGTTCGCCTCTTTTGTACCGTTTTTTTTCCTCACCCTTCCCTTTCGATCTTCTTATCCCTTTTCTAAAGGTAGTGAAGAACTGACAGGAAAGGGAGGGCGGAAGACGAGGAAACGCTAAAGAAATGCTCATTGAAATGGCGTTGGATGGGATAATCGGCGAAGCGATCGATCTAAGCGAATTAAATGTCATGAATCCTGCTTCGTAAAAAATGAGAATCTTTCAAAAATAGAATGCTGTCAAATCGATATAATTGAGAGCTACGTCACAGCTTTTCCTGTTCGCGCACGTGGCATATTTTTTTGTTTTCTGTTTCGAGATATTATCAACTCTTAGTACCCACGATTAGTCTTTCCTTCTACGCATTTCTTTCTTTGAAATACTAGGAGCACTGGCTAAATAATAGTCTCTATCCTATTCTTTCTTTTTAATATACAACTTTACAAATACTTTCTAAAGAAATAACAAATATTAAAGATGTTAAAACATATGTATATGGAAAGAATGACTTTGTTAAAATATTAAAAACTTTAGATGGATGCAGATCTGAAAATAATTTTGTTGAACCATCAAAATAGTTATGTAGGACGCTCAAGCATGATGAGCAATACTGCAAAAGTTTTAATATTCTGTAGTTTGAGTGTTCTACATTTCAAAAATTCCACAAAATTATTTTCAGATCTGCTTTGGCTCAAAATATTAGACATTTTATTAACTATTTAAAGCTTTATTTAAAGTTTTAGCAAAAATTGATTTATGTCGTTTGTTGTAAATTATCCTTTGTTTCAAGAACTCTTTAAATTTGTATATAATACCAGTAATTAATAAGTGACAATTAATGATAAAAGAATTCCAGATAAATGAAAAATATATAAGTGCCTAATATTTTTAGTCAAGGTTATATATCCAGCAAAAGTTTTAAATACTTCAGCAAAACCATTCTTTTCATGTAAAAATGACTTAATAATTTTCGTATATATACTTTTAAATGTGCTGAAAATTAACGCAACAACCTATATATTATGTATATAGGAAAGAACAGGAAAAGTATTGTGAGTACTAATTAAGGGTTAAATTTTTGTATTACTATGCGAGAGAGCTGTTGCTATAAAAATCGAATCATTAATTCGACTAAATAATCTCGTCTCGAGATTCATGCACCAAGCAGAACAATAAGTCACGATAACGTCAAAATAAATTGGAAATAATTGAAAAATGACTTTTAATGATCATTTTGAAGTTATTTTGATATCATTTTGGTATCATATTGATTTGTTGTTCTACTTGAGCTACAACGGAAATTCACAGTCATTGGACGTTATTTTGCAGACGCCGCCGGTAGTGAGGTGAAATTCGACGAGCACGGAGACGGCCTGGCGCGATATGAAATCCTCAATTTCCGTAAAGGGACGAACAACAATGGCGCGAACGGCTATCATTATCGGGTAAGGTTTATTCCAAGCATCCTAATCATTATAACGTGCTATATCCTCGCCGATGCATAATTGAACAAACTGTCCAGCCGTCGAGAGCGATAAATTCAATTGGAACTCTTCAGAAAACTCTACCTCTGCCCTCACCCTCCCCTTTCATAAACTTTAGTTTTCGTCATCATTTGCTGCTAATGCACGGATGAACTATGAAGTAACACTTGATATTTTCTGATGGTCGAACTATTTAAAAAGTTCGAACTTCGATCGAATTCTTCGAAAATATGTTCTAACAATTCAATGCTAAACAAGAAAGTTCAGTTTTATTTTAATTGATTTTTAGTCTGGAAGTTTTATAATTAATATGATATATAAGATGAAGTACTAATATTTTTCTATTTATCTCACAAATTTAATTCTGATAATTAATTTGAACAATATTCATTTCCGAACATTACAATTATTCCTCGAAGATGTGTTCTAACAATTTAGGTTTGAGCAAAATAGGAATAGTGTTTAGTTTTATTTTAATTAATATTTGCTTGTAAGCTGTAAAATTAATATCAAGAATATAATACTTTTCTGTACTAATATTTTTCTGTACTAATATTTTTATTTTCTAAATTTAATTCTCATAATTAATTTAAACAAAATTCATGCTCAAACATAATCACTTGAATATTTTTGAAAATATATTCCTACGAAACTGATTCTTCCAGATTTAGATGAAAAATGAGAAGAACGTGTTTCCAAGAAGAACAAGTCATGATAACGTTAAAATGAATCGTAAATGATATTATGGAGTCATTTTAACATAATTTTGATATTATAATGACTTGTCGTTCTGTTTTTGGATTCAATTTCATTTTAGAGCTTAATCTGAAAATTATAAATTCAATACCAGAAATACTGCTCCGATATTTTTCGACTTTATAACAACAATCGAAATAAAATTCCCAATATCTACAAACGTCGTGTCAATGTTTCCATCAGCGTAATCGCAGTTGTTAAATCGGGAAACTATGGCTATTTGTTTACCCGTAACGGTATTTTTTTAAATGCTATTTTGCAACGTCGCGCCGTTAATACACCGTGTGAAGCCAGGACGATCGATGTGATGCGACGCGGAATCGAACGAAGCGAATGCGCAAAGAACGATAGCTCTATCTTTTTAACGAGTAATTAAAGTTGCCCAACGGTTGTACATTCGAGAGCCTGCAAGCTTCTGGCAAACCGCTTTTGCCCGAGGTAATCGAGGTAGAATGAAACTCTCGAGTCAAGAAAAATATAACGGTGTTTATAGAGAACGATAAAATTAGAAGTTAATGGGACAATAGAATTGACGTTAAAAGTTTAATTAAAATTAAATGGACTGAATTAGCGATTAATGGAATAGCGATTATAGAGAACGTTTGAAATATAAATTACTTATAAATTTTCGTTGTTTAATTTGTAAATTCTACAATAAAAAAGTGTTAAAATGTAATTTAAAAGGAAGTCACGTGTAAAAATGGGTAAAATGAAGAAGGAACTTTAAATTCTCTCTCTAAAAATACAGATAAAATATGGAAGAAATTTTAGAATCCTCTTCCAAGCAGGAAGAAAAAAAAAGAGATAGTATGAGAGAGAGAGAGACTATTCAAGCTCTGAATAACAGGTCACGATAAAGTCAAAATGACATTAAAACGATTGGCCAAAAAGTCACTTTTAATAATCAATTTGTAGCCATTTTGATGTCATCCGATGACTCTGATTTGCTTTTCCAAACACAAGTCACGATGACATCAAAATAACATCAAAATGGCTTAAAAACTAAACACTAAAAGTCACTTTCAATCAGTTATGATTCATTTTGACGTTATCATGACTTATTCTGCTTGAGTAGATTCTCTCTCTCTCTCTCTC
>NW_012130125.1:323449-325349 GCF_000143395.1 Atta cephalotes | reverse complement strand
TAACTAACTTACTTCTCTCTCTTCTTCTCTTCTCTCTCTCTCTCTCTCTCTCTCTCTCTCTCTCTCTCTCTCTCTTTCTCTTTCGCGCACGATAAAACTGGCACCCGACGGAAAATTTGACCAGCTTCCAAATCGCGAAACGAGACGCTTGCGCGTGCTGGAGTTCAGCTGGCGGGTCAACCACGTGCCAAATCTCTGGTCGACAGGTGGTGGGCAAATGGTACAACTCCCTGGACATTCGTACGGAGGAGATGGTGTGGGCGCGGGGAACGAAGGACATACCGATCTCCGCGTGCTCGCTACCCTGCGAGCCAGGTATGATAAAGAAGCAACAGGGTGACACTTGTTGCTGGGTTTGCGACCAATGCGAGGCGTACGAGTATGTCTACGACGAGCACACCTGCATGGATTGCGGCCCAGGTTTCTGGCCGCATCCCGACAAACGGGGGTGCTATCAGCTACCAATTAATCATATCAGGTACGAGCACACGCGTCACTTCCCTGAAATTTCGCTTCACTCACTCGCTTCCCAAGAAACACCCCAAGTAAAACGAGTCATTATAATATCAAACTGACTCGAAAATGATCATTAAAAGTCATTTTCCAATCATTTTCGATTCATGTTAATGTCATTTTAACGTTATCGTGACTTGTTTTTCTGCTTGGGACATCTTAAGTCAAAAGAAAGTCAAAATGACTTTATTTTGGGACATCTTGAAAATCAAAATGATGACTTTAGTTGCAAAATTTGATTGTTGATGTTAAGAATTAAAATAAAATCATTCTGATTTTTTGTTGACTTCTATGTGTTCCTCGGGTTAGAGCGTGTTCCAATTGGCGAGTTAGAATTATTAGGTGTACAACTTTGCTTCCGCCGTTTTTTTTCCGAAATTCCAGGCTTTATTGTAAAAAACTGGTTATACATTTATGATTCAAAGTATTGTCCATCGCTGGCCACTACTTTCTCCCATCTTTCGGTAGCGTACGAATCCCGCGTCGAAAAAACTGGTCATCTTTTGAGGCTATCCACGATTGATTCAATTTTTTACTTCTTCATAAGACCGGAAGTGCTGGTCAGCCAGGCCGTGTGCCATTGATCGAAACAAGTGATAGTCAGAGGAAGCAACGTCTGGAAAATACGGCGGGTGGGGTAGGACTTCCCATTTCAACGTTTCCAAGTATATCTTGACCACTTTCGCAACATGGGGTCGAGCATTGTCATGCTGCAAAATCACTTTATCTCGTTGTATTGCGGTCGTTTGTCTTTCAATGCTCGGCTCAAACGCATCAATTGCGTTCGATACCGATCGCCTGTGATTGTTTCAGTCGGTTTTAACAGTTCATAATACACTACGCCGAGCTGGTCCCACCAAATACAGATCTTGAAGCCGTAAATATTCGGTTTGGCCGTTGACGAAGAAGCATGGCCGGGAACTCCCCATGATTTTCTGCGCTTGGGATTATCGTAATGAACCCATTTTTCGTCCCCAGTCACAATGCGATGCAGAAATCCCTTCCGTTCTTTGCCTTTCAAGCAGCTGTTCACAAGCAAACAAACATCTCTCGGCTTGAATTCGTACGGCACCCAATTTCCCTGCTTCTGAATCATTCTCATGGCTTTGAGGCTTTTGAAATAGCTTGTTGAGTCACTCCCAACGATCGTGTGCCAATTCTTCTTGATTTTGACACGAGTCTTGCTCAAGTAATACCTCCAATTCTGCATCTTCGAAAACCTTTTCTCTTCCACCGCTATGCCGGTCTTCGACGTCAAAATCACCGTTCTTGAAGCGTTGAAACCACTCACGACACGTTCTTTCACTAATAGCGGCCTCACTATAAGTATTTGAGAGCATTCGATGAGCCTCAGCCGCAGATTTCTTCATATTGAAGCAAAAAATTA
>NW_012130125.1:279423-323429 GCF_000143395.1 Atta cephalotes | reverse complement strand
CTATGGGGTTATGAGAGATGCTCAAGTTTATTGTATGACGTCTATGATCTATTTATTTCGACCACCACTTACCGCTAAAGCCATCTATAGGAAAACGGCGGAAGCAAAGTTGTACACCTAATATATTAATATAAGAGTAGCGCATTTTTTTTATTTGAGAGAATGCCGTCAATCGCGTCTTCCTATTGGCTGCTTTTCTATTGCATTTTTTACTGGCTATTTCGATCGTTATCACCTAATTAATCTATTAATTATCTAATTAATTAATCTATTAATAATCTAAGAAGCGCTTAGTAATTCTTTTCAATATAATATGATTTTTAGATCCAATGATTTTAGATCCAAATTGCCGACTTTTGTTTTACTCTTATAAATATAGAGCATCATTTATCTTTGTTTAATATCTGATAAACAACAAAGATGAAATGATTTTATGAGTACAAACACTATATAATTACATAAGTAAACGCAATATTACTTACAAGAATCACTAAGAAATATAGAATATTGTTAATCTTAGGATTAATAAAAACAATCCTGGAATTCAGAATAAAGAAGAAACTAAATATACTGTAAGATAAATTTAGTTTCAGGATTTTCTATAGCAATATGGCTTATCATCACTTTCAGGAAAAAAGAAAATAAATTTTATTTTATTTTTTAAGAATTTTAATTTTTTGTATTTTTTAATAAATAGATTCATTTAATGTGTGTAAAAGAGTTCTGTGAAATTTTGAGAATTTTGAAAAATGTTCGTTGTAAATTCGATGTATTTAAATTTAATTCATGTGCGATGACGTGGTAAAAGTTTTAAAAGAAAATTGTATTTATTGTTCATTGTGTACTCGCTATTTATTTTATTTTGTTTAAAATTATTTTTCTCCAAAATATTCTGAGGAATTTTGTTTATCGCACACATTCATTATTATTTGCGCTTCTAAATTAAATTTAAACTAAAATTGCTGTCCGACAATTTAATGTTTGGCGATAGATTGAAAGAGAATTATTTATTACTACAATTTATATAGCATGTTTTTCAAATTGAAATTAGCTACTGACAGAAACTGACAAATAATTAAATATAATTAAAAACAATAAACTAATTAAAAGATGTATCAGATGCATATAAACTCTGCAAAAATTGTTATTGGAAATGTATGTATTCCATATAAAAATAAATGTTACATATAAAGCAGGTCAATAAAGTCAAATATTTAACGATACAATTTTATAGTTTGAAAGTGAAAATGAAAATTTGTTCATTTTATTTTAATTATTTTTTAACAACGTATCTATTTCTTATTATTCCAGATTCTAAATTACAGCTAAATTTTTTATATTACTCTTAAATGCAATATAGAAGAATCTAACTTTTTCATAATTTTTTCATTTTGTTAAAAAATACTTGATCTGCGCATTTTTTCACTTGCACTTTCATCAGGTGGAGCAGCGCTTTCGCCATCATACCTGCGGTAATATCTTGCCTAGGAATCGTGGCAACCCTGGCGGTGGCGTGCTTGCTCTTTCAACACCGCGACACTCCAGTTGTCCGCGCCTCCGGACGAGAACTCACCGTGATCCTGCTGGCGGGCGTCCTGGTGTGTTACTTGAACACCTTCGTGCTTCTCGCCACGCCGACCACGGCTACCTGCGTTCTTCAGCGTTTCGGGGTCGGTGTGAGCTTCAGTGCCGTGTACGGCGCCTTACTCACCAAGACCAACCGAATAGCCAGGATCTTCGACTCAGCCTCGAGATCTGCCGTCAGACCGCGATACATCAGTCCCACGTCGCAGGTCTGCATCGCGGCTGCGCTAATCGCCTTTCAGGTAGGTGAATCCCGATTGCAGGAAAATGAAGTTCCTATTTCGAAACTAGACACTTGTTTCAATGCAATCATCCTCGTCGTCGAGGGTATGTATATTCTATTTGATTTTCAGTAATCTTGAATGAGAAAGACAATCTTTTAAGCTATCTAAGGTAGAAGAGATCGGGGCACCATGAACTACAAAATTTAAACTTTAAAAAAATTTAAACTCTCTTAAAAATATTTTTTAACATTTTTTTATCTTATTTTTTATATAATTATTTATATATTATTTTATATAATTAAATATAAATATAATTAAGGAATTTTAATACAAAACATATAGTTAAAAAAACCACCACAGCTAATCACTTTTGTGATTGAATCGCTTAATTTGAAAGTAAACAGGGTTTATATTAATGTATACTCTTATAAAAAAAACTAAAGAGTCAAGTTTAATATTTGCGAGTTAAACTGTTTAACTCCATTGTTTATTTAAATTAACAACATATGAGTGAAAGTATCCCAAGTAGAACAACAAGTCATAATAACGTGACAAAAATGACATTAAAATGAATCGGAAATGATTGAAAAATGATTTTTAATGATCATTTTGGAGTTATTTTGACATCATTTTGGTATCATAATGGTTTGTTGTTCTGAGTAGTGATGACTTATAGAATAATTAAAAATAGCTCAAATTAGATATGATTTAACATAACGAATTCAACAATGTAGAAATATTTTAAAATACCAGGTATGTAAATATGAAACCGGAATTTTTTAATAGAAAATACATGTTTATTGCATGAAAATGATAAAAAATATTTTATTCGAAGTATTGCCCATCGGTAGCTATACATTTTTTTCACCTGTTTGACAATTTGTGGATGCCACGCCAAAAAAATTGTTGATCTTTTGAGCTAAGCCAGACATCTAGCCATTTTCATACATCTTCGTAAGAAGTGAAGCGCTGCTGAGCAAGTGCGTGTCCCATCGATGCAAATAAGTAGTAATCGGACGGAGCCAAGTCTGGTGAGTAAGCCGCATGCGAAAGTATTTCCCAACCAAATCGTTTCTTTGATCAGTTTTGCTGTGTGTGTGATGATGCATTATCATGAAGCAAAATCATTTCGTGTTGTCTTTTTTGATATTCTGATCGTTTTTCACACAAAGCTTGATTCAAATTGATTATTTATTGTTAGTAGCGTTCAGTATTAACGGTTTCGCCAGGTTTTAGCAGCTCATAATAGATCACATCTTTCTGATCCCACCAAACACAAAGTATTGTCTTCCGTCCATAGCGATTTGGCCTTGCAGTCGATGTCGATGGTTCACCTGGAGTTACCCATGATCTTTTACGCTTAAGATTCTCAAAATATATCCACTCTTCATCGCAGTCACAATTCGATGGAGAACTGACTTTCTTTTGTACCTGGCGAGCAGCATTTCGCAAGTGGTTTTTCGGTTTTCTTGCTATCTTTCATTCAGTTCATATGGAACTCATTTTCCCATCTTCTGGATCTTTCCCATGGATTTCAAACGTATGGAGACGGCCTCTCACATTCAATTGATCCGCGAATTGTTGTTGAGTTTGAGCGTCATCCTCATTCAACAATGCTTGCAATTCGCTGTCTTCAAACTTTTTCGGTGGTTTTCCACGTTCTTCGTTTCTCACGTCAAAATCGCCACTTTTGAATTTTTTAAACCACTCAAAGCACTGTGATTTACCAAGAGCATGCTCACCGTAAGCTTCGACAAGCATTCAATGCGATTCTGCAACAGTTTTCTTCAAATGGTAACAGAAAATCAATGCTGTCAGCAAATCGTAGTTTCCAGGGACAAAATTCGACATGTTCAACGCTATTACAAACTATACCATTATATGAAACTTGTATTGTTGTGAGTTGAAAATCTTTGTCAGATGTCAGAACAAGGAAATGGCGTCAATGGCGCCGTCTGACGGCAACTACATTGACAGCTATGGCCATCTATTGGTTCCGGTTTCATATTTACATACCTGGTAAGGTTCGAAATAGGCATTGCTCCGTTTTTGTACGTTTCATTTTATCGAGACAGAGAGAAAGAAAAAAGAAAGAGACAGGTTCCTTTTCGACTCCCGAGGTGGTGCTCACGCTGGTCTGGATGATCATCGAGCCGCCGGGTACCAGGCACTCGTATCCGGATCGCCGTCAGGTGATCCTCAAGTGCAACATCCAGGACATGAGCTTCCTGTTCTCCCAGCTGTACAACGCCCTGCTGATCCTCATCTCGACCGTGTACGCGGTGAAGACACGTAAGATCCCGGAGAACTTCAACGAGAGCAAGTTCATCGGCTTCACCATGTACACCACGTGCATCATCTGGCTCGCCTTCGTGCCGATCTACTTCGGCACTGGGAACGCCCATGAGACTCAGATCACGACCCTCTGCGTGGCGATCAGCCTGAGCGCGTCCGTCACTCTGGTCTGCCTCTACTCGCCCAAGGTCTACATCATCGTCTTCCAGCCAGACAAGAATATACGTGGCAAGGTCTGCATAGGCAGCACGTTCAAGAAGCAGAGCAGCAGCGCCGGCGCGTCCTCCATGACGAAATGTGAGAGTTTCACTGCACTTGTTGCTAACTACGATTAGTATTCATGTCTATTTTTATTTCTTGTGTTAATAAGATTATCTTAATTAATTGTTTTAAGATATTAACACAGCTCTGTGATTGGTTTATGAAATCATAAGATTGTACAATTGTACTTAAGATCTTTTCTTTTTCTTTTATACTGACACCCGATATCTAAGTAAAAGGATTCAATATGACCAGATTATACTTAAAACGGTCTTAAATATAAGAACCGATTATGAATACTAAGAAATTGGACACCGTTTGGATAAATTGATGCTAGACTTTTGATTGATCCGCCATATTTAGGATGTGATTAATATAGGATAAGATAAATGCATAAGATAGAATAGCGTGAATATCTATCTCATTTTTATATTAAATATTTAGTTCGCTATATTTAGAATGGTGTTCAATTTCTTATTGGAAAATCTTTACACGGAAAGAGTTTTGCTACGGGAGTATCTAAAATTTAATTAGACGCAGATTTGAAAATAATTTGTTGGATCATTAAAATAATTACGTAGAACGTTTAATTCTAATTTGCTCCGAAATTTCTTTAATTGATATTCGCAGGTCTAATGTATTTTAATTCAATAGAGTTATTATAATTCAACGATTCTTTTTCATTTTAAAAGTCAAAATTTAAGGAATAAGTATGTAACGTAAAATTATGTGAAAAACATTTGTTATATATTTGTTATATATATAAATAAACATTTGTTATATATATAAATAATTTTTTATAACGTACATAATTGAAGAAAATGTCCAGATCGATTGGATCCGCGAATACCGATTAAAGTTTAACGTTAATGCAAAAAGTTTTAATATTCTAGCAACCAGTTTAAACGTTTTATATAATTATTTTGATGGTGCAAACAAAATTATTTTCAGATCTGCATCCAGCTAAATTTTTAAATAAATTTTAGAATGTAAATTTCAATAAAATGTTCTTTTTATCTAGTGATTACGAGCTCGTTTCGCGATACCAAACTACGTGATCTGATTAATTTAACTTCGTTTTCTTTTTTTGAGCAAAATTGTAATATGCATTGCATGGAAAAATTTTCTTTTGCCTAGCAGAACATTTGACGTAATTTTTCATTTTTTTCGCTATATTCAATAATGCACAAATACTATGACAATTATATTATTTATTTAATAAAGATGAATATTTTGAAAGAATTGGCAGAATTGATATCTTTGTTAAAAGATATTTAGAAAAGAAATATTCTAATCCTATTCTACAGTTCTATATTTGATCGAAGCGGATTTTGGTGCTATTCAGATGTAAATTTTCAAATAAATTGTTATTAAGCATCAGAATCTGTTTCGACTTTGCGGATTTTGGTATAAAACTTCTTCTCTTATTTGTACATGAAAAGAAGAGTTTTGCTGAAGTATCTAAAAATTTAGCTAGATACAGAAAACAATTTTGTTAGACTGTCAAAATATTTATGCAGGACCTTCAAGTTGTTTGCTGAAATGTCGAAACTTTTTGTAGCACTGCTTATCATGTTTGAGTTTGAGTTTCCTACATAATTATTTTGATGATTCACAACAACAAAATTATTTTTAGATCTGTATCTACCTAAAGTTTTAGATACTTCAACAAAAACTCTTTATGTATGTTCGTTATTCACTTATCAAATAATTTTTTTCACAAAAGATTAACGACGAAATTAATAATGATTATGAAGATAAAGTTACAAAAAAAGAGGGTTAATTTAAATGAATCTTCTAATTAGAATTTGAAGTGAATGAGTTTTGCCTGCGAAATCGAATGTTATGTCGCGCGTGACATGAACGTGAATAATATTCATATGTAAATTTTCAAATAAATTTTTATCAAGCACCGCTTATCAAAATCCGCTTCGACCAAATGTAGGGTTCTTTCTCTTATTTGTATTTTTTATTTTTATTTATTATTAGACCTATCGGTCTATTTCCCTCTCATTATTGTTTACAAAAGAGTAACGAAATATAATGATGATTATAAAACTAAGATTACAAAGATGAAAAAGGTTAATTTAAATCAAAGTTGGTAAAAAACATGTTTTAAACGTATTTTAAATGGTGCTTTTAAAACATGCATATTGATGTTTTTAATATTTTTTAAATTATATATTTTTTTTATAGTACTGTTTAAAAGGATTCTAAAGCCGTCTGTATTACTGTGACTAAATCATATAATTTTTAATTTTTTAAATCATATAACAAATACTTTTTTTCTCTTTCACAGATTCGAAAATCCTTTTCCAGGATTAAAGTATACGCATTAATATGATTTTGTGAGGTGGAATTTATGCCGAGAATGATCAAAAATTTCGAAATTGATATTTTTTTTACCATTTCTTAGTGTAACATGGCATTTCAAGCTGTCAAGTTATGACAACATTTGCTTGATACGAAAGTCTTGCAATCTGTACTTACGAAATAATAATCCACAAACATGTAGTTTGCACGAATAAATAACGTCGAGTTCTTAGAATTAAACTTAGATCTCGATAAAAAAATTTTTCATGCATTAATATGTATAAGTATAAACATACATAAATATATTCATAAATATATATAATTTTATTGTATGAAATATGTTCATACATCCTTCTTTCCTTTGTAAAATTACTTTTTAATATAATAATAGAAATAATAATAGTAATGTAAAAACATAAAAAATATTAAAGGAATAATTTTCGCATTGTTTATTTTAGAAAAGAATGATTGGAAAAATGTAAAAAAAATTGCTCATACATAATTATGCATAATTTTATATATAATTATACATAAATAATTCTGTTTACATTTCTTCACACTTGATTTTTTCTAAAACAAATAGTGCAAAAACTTTTTAATTATTTTTATGTTTTATTTTAATGTTTTCATATTATTATTTCGATTACACTAAAAAGTAATTTTACAAAAGAAAGAAGGATGAAGTGTGAACATGTATAGACATATTTCATATATAATTATACATGTTTATGGATATTTATGTGTATTTATGTATGTTTATACATATTTATACATATTCACGCATAAAAAATTTTTTACCGGGTGTTTTATCGCAACGAATTTGTTATATGAAAATTGACATGAACGTGCAAGACTGCGTGCATCATAGATGCGTGAGATATTGATGTGGTAGTATGTAAAGACATGTCGATGCGCTAAAACAGCGACCTTCATCGAAATTCGAGCTTCGCTTTAGGATCCCCTTAAAGCATATTTGAAGCATTAAAAACATATTTAAGAAGAAATAGATTATTTTATTCTTAAAAAAAAAACATTAGTCTTTACCAACTCTGATTTAAATAAGTCTTCTAATTCGAGTTTTTGCCTGCGAAATCGAATATCAGGTCGCGCGTGACGTGAGCTTGAATAATATTCATATGTAAATTTTCAAATAAATTTTTCAAGCACCAAAATCCGCTTCGACCAAGTATAGGATTCTTTCTCTTATTTGTATTTTTTACCATCTATCGGTCTATTTCCCTCTCATTATTGTTTACAAAAAAGTAAGGACGGGATTATAATGATTATAAAGATAAAGTTTAAAAAAAGAAAAGAATTTATATGAGTCTTCTAATTCAAATTTAAATGAGTTTGAATGAGTTTTGTTTGCAAAATCGAATGTCATTTCGACGCGTGACGTGAGCGTGACACGGAATAAATAATAACGTAAACGCTGGCAAAGAGTTTATCCCCTTTCCCACTCCCTTTCCAGGACGGGCTTTAAAAGGGAAGCTCGCAGTGTAAATCCGGCGACTGAATTCGCCGTTGTATCGAAAAATCCGATATGACATCCGATCCGCGCCGTCGACAAATCGTCTCCGCGCCCACTGTCGTCCGCGCGACTGTCGCGACGAAAAGAAAGTAATCGATACACAAGGGAAGAGACAGCGATGGCTTGATATTCGATAGAATAACGCCGGCTGTTGTAATGTCCCGGCCGGAAAATCTGGGCCAATCCGCGCAGATCCGGAAAGCTTTTAGTTTATTAAACGCTTTATTTATAACGCGACTGTCCGCGCGAGAAAAGTGCCTCTCTTTAACGGTCACATCTCGTTCCCTTATGCGCTCTTTTCAGGATCGATTGATAACATTAATTTTCCGCTTGGAAATCGTTATTGCTGCTATGATTAACCATCGCACCACACCGGCCGGCTATACGCAATCACGAGGCGGATTACAGGGAAAATCCGCGCGCGCATGTTAATGGTAGCCCAGATGATTCGGCTTAAGCGGCGCTAAATTATTAACTTAATACGCAGCACCGTCAGTTCTACGGTCCTTTGTCCTCTTGCAAATTTATAGGCGGATTATCCGAGGGAAATTTTAGAAATATCTCCCGCTGAGCGCGTCTGCATCAACGAGGAACAGCGATTACATTACGTAATATCGGTCGTTTTCCTTTAAAGTGAATTTTAAAGCTAACCTTTCTTTCCGTCGTAGCCGTCATACTAAACTGCGACGTCAGAAGCGAGAAAAAGAGAAGTCATGCGAATTTTTCTTCTTCCTCCCTTCCTCTTTTTTTTTATTTTGTTGAAATAAATTAGCTTCCTGCTGATCGCGCTCGACCTGTGTTTTATCGACAAAATATGCGTCCTCTTTTTTATTGCTCTGCATTAGAGTTTTTTTATTGCCCCGCGCGCACAATTCAATCTGCTTTAGTTCTACACTGGGAGAAAAATGTTTGATATTTGTGACTATAACTGCATGGTAAAATAATTATTAAAAACTGCATGTTCATAATTATTGTTACAATATATTTTAATAATTATTATATTTATAATTATACAAAGAAAAATAATTTGTTGGCAGAAATGATTATAAGTTAAGAAATGATTATAGTTAAATTATAATGATTAATTGCATTTTTTTCTCTCAGTGTATTCCTTCCAGCAACAATACTTTGAATTTATTGGTTCAGGACAAAAGTTTTGGCTTGAGTCCAAAAAAGTTTATATGTAAACTTAGAAACGCAATATTTCAATCAGATTAATAATTATATTATTCGATAGAGCGAAGTTTCGGCTTTAAGAATCTATTCTTTTATATTTGTTACACGATTATTTTTAACGAAATTATGAACGATCAGAGTCAAAAATGTTCTTTTTATTTAATCTGCGATAACTCCGTAACAAAAAATTCTAGGAACTTTTAAAACGATTTTATAGGGAAAACTTTAAGCTTTAACTTTAGAAAGTTGAAAATTTTCGCAAGTTCTTTTCGGGTACGTGACAGGCTCGCAAAATGAGAAAGAAATTTACTATTTTGTCCAGCTCGCAGTTTTTTATATGTAAAAATTATCAAATTCATAAAAACTCAGAGAAAAACATAGTGACCTTTCGAAAGTAGAGATTTGAAGCTTTAAAACTTTTTTAAATTTAAATTTTGTTTAGTTTTAACGAAGTTGCAGTTGCTTGAATTTTGAATAATAAATCGGACCGGAACTTTTGCTACTACTGATCCGATATAACAGAGTTAATAATTTAACAGGAAAAAAAAAACAATTTTGCTGAAATATCAGTTACATATAGATCTGAAAAAAATTTTGTTGGATCAAAATATTATGCAGGATTTTTAAACGTAATGAGCAATGCTGCAGAAATCTTGACATTCTAGCGACCAACTTGAACGTCCTATATAATTATTTTAAACCAACAAAATTATCTATATCTAACGATAAACTTTTAGATGCTTCAGCAAAATTTTTTCTTGACAATTAACGAAACCATCGAAATCCCAAAAGAATTAAAAATTCTTCTAGCATTTCGACGATTTAAAAAATTAACGACTTCGTCGGTAGAAATAAAGTCGTAAAAGCGGAGTTTTCGTTTGATCGATTTGACGATCAGAATTCGCTTATCGTATACGAACGGAAAAGCTTTGAGTTTTCTCGGCAATGACATGCGAGAAAAAACCCAAGGAACATACCAATTCAAGAGAATGTCAAAATGATTTATTTATTATAAAAGTCATGATGATTTTTTGGTTATAAAATTGGACTATTCATTGACGTGAAGAATAAAAATAAGCTGGTGAAAATTTTTCTCAGAATTTTGCATGTAATTTTTCAAAATTTCTATATAATTTTTCAGAATTTCTATATAATTTTATAACTTTCTCACATTTTTTGTACAAATTGAAACATTTCTCAGAAAATCTTTCTCAGAATTTTTCATATATTATACTAATTATAAAATATCGTAAGATTTCTAAGATTTTTTATAAATATAATTTCTGATGAAATGTGTTATTGTATAAAATCTAAAATATTTTTTAAAAATTATGGGATGAAAAATTTCAGAATATTTCAGAATTCACTTGTACAAAAAAATTCTGAGAAAAAATGTAAACTTTCCGAATATTTCTAAAAAATGTTCCAATTCGTATAAATTCGTATAAATGAGAAAAATTTTCACCAGGGAGGTCATTTTGACTTTTGTGTGTTCTTAAGAAAAAGTCTCGATGATTCTTTCGATGACTGAGTGCAAGAAAAAGATTCACCTAACTTCTCGCTTCTGACGTCATAATTCGATACGGCTGTGGCGTGGTAACGAACGCTTCCCCCTCCCCCTCTTCTCCCCGGGGCTTCTCTTCGGACGGGAAAAGATCGGTCTATTACTGAAAATCATTTTATTCGTAATAAAATTTTTGTTGCCAGCAGCGGAACGTCGATACGCCAACGCGACGAAGAAATTCAATTATTTTATCGCGACGGCACGTGTTGACACTCGAACGGGGGTGGAAGAATCTCTTCGCTTCCTGAGGGATGAGCGGGCGCGACAATGCATTCCGGACATTCTTAGCCAGACGTTCGCTTTCTGTTTTTCCACCCTTACCCCCGATCGAATGACTGATGGAACTTGTGATTTTGTAGATACGGGCTGTGAATCGGCGAGTGAGAACGTGCCGTTGCAGGGTGCCCTGACCTCAGCAGTGCGGACATCCGTAGGAGTCACCGAGATCTCACTAACGTCCAGCACCACCAGCAAGACCAATAACGAGCAAGTGGCACAATTGTAGACTACTTTGGACTACTTTCATCGTGGCTATGTGAGACGCAGAGAAACGCACACAGTGACATCGTTGGATGTGCGCGTCTGGAATTAGCAAATTGCTAACATTGATATTCCCACAGATTTCTGTATATTAGATCGCTGGTGAATTCATGGTAAAATGTGAAGCTGGTAGCAACATTTACTGTGGGATGTAATATGTGCAGTGTACAGTAAAAGTGTGTGTAATTTAATTTAAATTATTCTAAGTAAATTAATAAAGGATAACGTTATTTATTTTAAACAAAAATATTGAACAATGCCTTTAATGTTGAAATTTTACTTCTTACACTGAGAGAACAATTTTTGGTATTTATTATACATTACCATAATTATGATTATTACTGATATACTAATAATTACTATATGTATATTTCTATCAGCAAATATACATATATCTATAATCGAAAATGACTATATAATAAATGATTATTATTATCACAAAAATGGTTATAATTTATAGTAATTGAAACCATTTTTATAGTAATAATTATAATATTTATAGTCGTTTTCATTGTCAAATATGTATATTTATTCATAGAACTATACACTAGAAAAATGTTTTGTATTGCATAATCAGAAAGATATAAATCAGATACTTATAGTTAAATTTATCAAACATTCTAATCGCGAGAGAGCAAATATATACCGTGTGATCCACCAATTCTAGTCAAGCACCTCATGACTTGTATCATTTCGATTAAGAGCGTTCTCAAGCAGAATAACGAATCATTATGATATCAAAATAATGTCAAAATGATCGTTACGATTATAAAATGATCGTTAAAAGTCACTTTTCGATCATTTCCGATTTATTTTAATGTCATTTTGATGTTATCGTGACTTGTTGTTCTACTTGAGTTAAAATTGATCTCGCGAGAGATAACTAAAACATTTTTCTCAATGTAGTTATTATTCCTAACATTATAATAGTAATAATCACAATTGCAGTAATTACATGTAATTACAATCACAAAAACTTTTCTCTCATCAGTAAATAATGTTTATCCCATACTAAATATGATGCATGGCTTCATTATAAAAACTGCTATTGGCAGTTTAGAACAATATACAGAAGTCTGTGGATATTTCTCGATTTAATTCTAATTAATCTGTTATTGATAATCGAACTGAAATTTGAGGGTCTATATCTGCGAGGACGTTGAGCGTCTCGCGACGTCGTTATCATTCGCAACATCTTTATCGTTAATAAAAAGAAAAAAGAGACAGAAGAGATGCAGAAATCGGCCGTTATCATGTTCGCTGTTGTCGTTATTGTTACTGTTGTCCTTGTGCATAAATTATATATACATATATACACACAAACACATACACACTCACACATATACGCATAAAAAAGATACATATACGTGCATTTATCGAACAAGTATATACCGTGTGACCCACCAATTTTAATCGAGCACCTCGTGACTTGTATCATTTCGATTAGGAGCGTTCCCAAACAGAATAACGAGTCATTATGATATCAAAATGATGTTAAAATGACTATAAAATGATTAAAAGTCATTTTTCGATCATTTCCAATTTATTTTAATGTCATTTTGATGTTGTCGTGACTTGTCGTTCTACTTGAGTTAAAGTTGATCTCGCGTCAACTTCATCCGTTCGTTTAACTCCTAACTTTATTTATTATCGGACGTTTAACAAACGAGCAGTCCCTTTTCCTTCAATCCTTCTGAGAGCGCCTTCCGACGAAGTAATCGTACGCAATGGACAATAAATAAATGTACTTAAAGCGAGCACAATTAACTTACTCTGGAATATCGAGAATATTAATCGGGAATACATTATTTTCAACTCGACTGTTCTCAACCTTCTCTTTGGCCTCCAACCCCCCCCCCTTTTTCTTACATATTTTGAAGCGATTCGATTTACAAAAACTGATCGAGTGTTTCGAAAATCGCGCGAAGATTACTTCGAATGTTCATCTCGTTTTTGGAAATATATTACTTGTATCTTTCCTCGATACTAATTAAAGAAAAATTCGTTTTATATACATGTAATCATTCTCTTTTCTCCCTTTTTCCTATTACATCGGATTTCCTATTTCACATAAGATTTTTGAAACGTTTGATCAATTTTGTGAATAATCGAAAAAGAATGTTACTATTGTATCGGCGATTAAATTGCCCGACTCTCGCGGCCGTCGAAGTCAAAACGATATTTAAAAAAGAAGAGAGAGAAAGAAATACTAATATCTTTTCTATTGTAACGAGCGCGGCGAGAGAAAAGAGAGAATAGATCGGAATAAAACATTATTGAATGGCGTGTCGGAGAATGTGTGATTCATTTTCACCCGTTATCCATCTTCCCTGAAAATCGATATAAATTCGGCGAGTTCAATTTCCTCCGGACTCTTGGAAGAAAAGTAAACGCCGCTGCCCTACATTGTCTTTCCTAAGAAATTAGATATAACGATCGGTAATCGGCAGACATAAGGACAAAACTTCGATGCCAATGATGATTTTTATAAAATTTCAAGATGATGAAATTTTATGATGAAATTATAACAGTTACTGTTACTTCAAAATAACGGTTATTTAAACAATTATCGATTACGTAAACGATTATTTTTTATAATATCGTACATATCCTAATCAATAGTCACATATTTTTTAGATTATTTCTCATTATTTAAGTCATTTAAGGAATCTATTTTGAAATATTTCATTATTTAATATATTTGTGCAAATAAATAAATTTATGCACAAATGATCGATGTCAATATAATTATTAATTAATAGCGCAAATTTTTGTATGGTCATATATATCAATTAAAAAATATTAATATGATTGAAAAATAAAATATAATAATTGAAAGGAAAAAGAGAAAAAAATCATTTTTTAAATTTTTATTTATTTATTTAAAATTAAGAATTTGAAAATAATCGTTTAAGTCTGATAACGTTACTAAAGTTATTCATCAATAACAGTTACTCAGTAACAGATAATAAAATAACGCCCATCACTATTTCAAAGTGTTTATTAACATCATTATTATTAAATTATTAATTTAATTTGCGATTATTATTCATATTGATATAGCTAAAGAAGAACCCTCTTAAGGAGTCTTAAACGACAAAATATTATACATTCACGAATTGTGCTTAATGAGTATTCACAAGATTTATTCACAATTACATTAATTTTGGAAAAAAGGAAAGAATTAAAGGTGAAAGTTTATAGATTTTCTGAAAATCCAAAACGGCTAGTGTTATAAATTTAAATTTTTTCAGTTCGAAGAATTAGTTCACAATTTAAAAAAAAGTAAATTAGTAAATTAAATATGTGTAATTTTGTAATTTACCTGCTAGTAATTAATTAAAAAATAACAATCTAAAAATTAAAAATAAAATAAAATAAATCCAATAATCCACTTGACTACTTGAAATACAATAGATATAGTGAGAAATGATAATAGAATCGATATCGATTCGGGTAGTTAAGTGATGTGGATTATTGGATTTATTTTATTTTTTAGATTGTTATTTTTTAATTAATGGGCGTTATTTCGATTCGACGTTGAAATCATCAGATTGACGTCGATTTTATTGTCATTTCTCACTGGAAGTAAACTTTAAGATTATTATTAAGATCGTTTCGAAGATGCGAATAAGCATCAAGAATTTGTTAAATTGCTAGTCAATTTAACTCGTGACATTACTGTGGTATTACGGTAGTTTAGTAGAGTTAGCGTTTAAAAATCGAAAAATCATTTCGGCGCACGTTTTTAGGGATTACATACATATATAAATTCACATAAAAATCATACAAGAATTAAGATCCAGCTCGTTTAAGACTTTGATTTCTACAGTTTGTGTTATCACATATATAATATATTATATTGTAAATTTTAAGCTTCAACAAACTGATCAATCATAGTCAAATTTCAGAAGAATACTCGACTGAGTGAATGAGAGTTAATTTCTTATGACTTAAGGTTTATTATTTTTATTGTATTTCGGAACTAATGAGTTTTTTTTTTTTCAATAAACGACGCATGATGGTAACAAGTTAATTTTTAAAAATGACTCTTTTCCCAATTTAACTTTTAGGTATCATTACCGTCATAAAAATTGCAATGTTATTATCAAATTAGCATAAAATATCGTTACAAAAAATAACGATAAAAGTAACAGCGTTACTTGCTTTCTATTCCTATTAAATTATGTATTAATTTTTTAATTGTATATCAATTTTTAATTGTAATTTGTAGCACTTTCTAAATCGATTCTTCAAAACGACATTCGTTCATGATCGCGCGTAAACTTTTTGAATGTCAATCATACGTTATATTTTGTCAACTCGGAACAACTTATGTTCCGCTTCGCTTCACTCATAAATATGAACAAACACGCTCCTTCGACCTCACTCGTGACGTGAGTCATGATAACGACTGTCCACCATTCGACAACACGAGTATTTCCGAACTTTCGCGATCTGAATTGTATTCCAGAATTCTCTACATTATTGCTTTATATTTCTTCTCGATCAGACGGATCAGCTGATGGCTTTTTCTCTTTCCTGGCGATTGGTGAGAGTCGTGCGATTGGTAGGTATTAAAAATATCATAAAATTACAAAAGTGTGACAGTTCCTATGATAAAATTCTTCTTCTTTGTTAATAGAGATTGCTTCCGTATTAAATATATAGCTGATTTTCAGTCTCTCGACCCAAGAAACATACCTTAAGGCGAAAGAAAGTCAAAAGGATTTTATTTTGTTACGCATCTTAAAAGTCAAAATGACAACTTTTGGTTACCAAATTTTTACTGTTTATTGACATTAAGAATCAAGATGAAGTTACTTTGATTTCTTGTTAATTTCTATGTGTTCCTTGGGATGTCGCTCCATTATATTATTAAAACGCGCCACGTGCCGATCGTTGTTATCAACAGACCGCACGCCGGATTGAACTTTGACTTGCTGCAAGTGGTCACGTTTTGAAAGTGACGTTTGCATGATGTCATGAGAATAAAAAATAAAAATCTCTCTTATTAATACAAATTCTCTATTAACAGTAGCATTACGTCATTATAATTTCTCGCTAATACAAACGTAAAAGTGCAATTATTTGACTAATTAATGTGCCCGATAAGTATAAGTGTTTATAATTGAGCTATAAATAATTGTATTTATTCAAATTTTTCACGTTATGTTTGTATGTTCCTTCAAAGCTGTGGGTATTCAAAAATATTTATTCACAAAAATATTAGGATTGTTTTATGAATACTCGAAATGTAAATTAAAAAAGAAAGCGCCAATAAGCAATTTTAACTATAACCAACTTTTTGATGATTCTAAATGATTAAATAATAATATATTGTTAAATTTTCTCTCTGTAAAATCTGTACTCTTTAGTTGGATCGGCAAAAAAATATAATTATGATAATGAATGGTTCTATTACACGTGCATATTATTCTTATTCTTATGCGAACATAATGTTAATTGGAAAATTGGATCCAACAAAAACACATAAATAATTTTATGTAATTAAAAAAAGAACTTATAAAGTCTGAATATTATTCCTCTACTGATTTCACTATTTTTACAAAACAGTCCGTTATTTTATGCTGACAAGGTAAAGATAGATAATGCAGAATGCGAGTGAATGCAAAATCAAAAGTAGGTATTCACAATTATGTTCACAAAAATACTCATTCATCTCAAACGAAAAATATTTATTCGTTTCTCGATAAATATAAAAAAAAATGTATTTATATTCATATTCATATTATTTATATTATTCATTTATTTGAATTTTGAACATATTTGTCGGACATTAAGTACATTAAATAATTATTATGTAGGTGCATTGCATTATTTATACTGTTGAGTGGGAAATTATAACCACAATAATCCATTAATAATTTATTAATTGCAATTATTAAATTATTAGTTAACTCGTGCTGCTATAAAATCATAAGCAAAATGATCCGAAATGATTATGTAACTCACGAACAAAATTAATTTATGTGATTAATTTTCATTAAATTTGGAACATTATATGAATTATTTGAGGTTATAGTGAGATTCGTTTTGCTAGCAAAATAGAAAAATTTTGCCGAGTAAATTTGTTCACAGAAACACTACGTTGACTTGTTAAAACAAACAGTTCGTTTATTTAATAAAACAAACAGTGTATCCATAGCAAATGTATTTTACTGATACAATAAAATTGCGTCGCTGATAAAACGGTCGGTATAAAAATAAACAATATTGGAGACTAGAAAATGAAGAAATGGAAGTTTTGTTATATTGTAATGGAATAATTTGCAATACTAACGAAGCTATTTCAGCAAATAAAATCAGTTTTCTCAAATATTTTTATCATCTATATAATAACTAAAAATTGCCAACGAGAAATTTATTACATATTTAATTCATATAAACATCTAAATTTGCTACATATTTAATTTATATAAACATTTAAGTGTTTGCTGTATCAATAAATTTTTTTTCACATGGAGAAAATTGGATAGAATATTTTTTCTTAATTGAGGGAAAAGTTGAGAATCGTTACTCGGGAATAGTGACCCAGTTTTTTGCGTAAACGATCGCTGCAATATTTTTTACACTCAAACAATAAAAAATCATTATTATTAATTACAACTATATTATTGATTGTTCTACAATTTATTAGTATTTAAGAACATTATATATGTAGATTTAATTAGTATTTTCTAAAAAAAATAAAGAAAAATAAAAAAATAAAAAAGTATTGATTCTCAATCAATAAAAAAAAACTATTGAGGGCTTCAGTTTCTCGGTGCAAGGATACAAAAATTCCAAGTGATTATTCCTAGGCTAAAGAAAGAAATGTAACAAAAGAATAGCTTTTAAAATAATAAATCAGCAGAAACCGGTAAAACAATAAATCAACAGAACGAGAGTAAAAGTACATTACAGCAACTGCCTTCAAAACTATTAAAACTAAAGTACTGTTTATTCCATTGTAATCGATTAGAGTATATACTTCAATTAATTATATAATTATTATTTCTATTCTCCATCTTTTTTTTTTACTGTGATCTAGTCTATTTTGTCATGTTATTTCACAAGATTTTCTTTAACATTTTTAATATCTCGTATTTTTCTTTAGTTTAATTTAATTTACTTCTTCAGATACTGTATGTATCTCACTATTATCCTTCTATAGTTAATGACTAGTGACAGATTAAGCATTTTGCCGCCCCTAGGCACCAATCTAGCTACCCTCGGACAGGGTTGTTTTGTTTAAAACTTTTTTTTTTAAACAAATGTTTAAAACGTGTTTTAAACATCAGATTAAATATGTTTTTTTTTAAAACAATTTAAAATAAATGTTTAAAATATTATTTTAAAAAAAAGTGTTTTTAATAATTATTTAGTAGAAGAGAAGATGATACTTCAATTATATTTTACACGATAACTTAATTAATAATGAATAAGTTTAAGACTTGACAATTACATTCATTAAAATGTTGTTGAATCGATTCTGGACTCAAAATTACGAAATATTTATTACTTAGGACACTATTAATAAAAATGTGGCAACATTGCATAATGGCGAATCGAAGAGAAACATAGATGGTAATGTAACCTTCCATAAAAATAATCTTAAAAAGTTAATTTTGTTAGAAAACAATAGCTTGGTTAATTAAAAAAAATAAAATTAACAAAAAAGTAGAGTGTATTGCAGAATACAAATGTATATACACATGTATACATATAATTTTATGTATACAGAATATTTGGAAAATAATGATAAATGTTTTACATAAGGGCAAAAAAAGATTTATCATTATTTTTCAAATACCTTGTATGTAGGCAGCTCAGCAGCCTATAAAAATATATAATAACGTAAATTATGGATTAATATTAGAATTACTACATTAGTTCAAGAAATAATTATATTGAAATAAAAAAATCTCAAAAAGGAAGCCGTGAGTAATCAATATGCATAAAGGACTAGCAAAATGCCATTATTGTTAAATTTATATTTTAAATTATATTTATATTTTAAATTTGCTTAAAATATATACAGTCAAATGAAATGTTAAATAGCAAATACACATTCAAATATACTTGTGATACAAATATTCCTGTGATAATACGTTCAAATTTAAGAAATGAGAAAGTAGGTAATTTAAATGCTAAAATGTACCCACCTCAGAAACGTTTAAAAATACTTGAAAGTAAAAATGCGTATTTTTTTTGTTTTAAACATGATTTTTTTCTAAAGCTGTTTAAAATATATATAAAACATTAAAAACATGTTTAAAAAAGAACTGAATATTTTGTTTTTTTTTAAACATATTTTTTATCAACCATCCTCCTCAGATGGTTTCATTAATTTATAAATTTGATAAAAGGAGAAAAAAAATGATATATACCTCTGCATTAGGTAGTAAAAACATAATCCTTAATGAGTAATAAACATAATACATTTTTAATTGTATATTTGAAATATCGTTTCTGATAAAATATGCTCGATGTAACTCGTGCAAAAACATTAGATTAACAATTAAAAATTTATCTCAATTATATGAAAATTTTCTTCAACATTGCCGTCCTAGGTAAGTACCGTGTTTGCGTTGATCCATCACTGCCAACGATGTAATTGTTTTTATTGCTTTTATTGTTGATGGAACTTTTACTGTCGATGAAACTTTTGTTTGCGTAGGCCGAGCGATCGTGTGATCCAATACGACGACTTTTGTCTGTCAGCTCGTTTTTCTTTGCCAAAAAAATAATACCTTTCAAATTGTCGGATATCGGCGAGGGAATTCGAGACGTCACAGTGAAAGAATGGTACGTGAAAAGTGATTTGATATGATCTGCGGCAAAATATTTCTTTCCACGATAAATATAGTATATATTAAAAGATGCAACGTTTATCCGGTTTTAAATGCATGGGATCCTTGAAGTTAAATTTCAGCTTTTGAATCATTAGCTTTAAAAAATTATTACGCAGTCGACTGAAAATAACAATAACTCATACTTTCAATTTGTATTAACTGGGTAATATTCCTAATTGTTTTTTAAAGAGTTCAAGACTTTTTTTAACAATTCAGTAATTGGCATTTTTTAACCATCCAAAATATTTTTGTTCTCCATACTAAATTCGGCGAAACTTCTTCTCAGGTTCGTGAAACCGGGAGATCAGGTGAAGCAGTTCGATGATATCTGTGAGGTGCAGAGCGATAAAGCTTCGGTGACAATCACGAGTCGCTACGATGGCCTTATCAAGACTCTGTACTACAAGATTGACGACGTCGCGTTGGTCGGATCAACGTTGTTGGATTTTGAAATAGACGACTTAACAGACGCCGTGAGAGACGATGCAGGTGAGACCGCAAAGAGCGCAGAAAATCAAATGATTGATAATTCAGAAAAAAGCGAAATAAGTTTAGATAAGGTGGAACCAGAGACCATCACCTTGAAAAAAGAGAAGGTATTGTCAACTCCAGCGGTGAAAAGGATAGCCAAAGAGAATAACATAAAGCTAACGGATGTAAAAGCGACTGGCAAGGATGGAAGAGTGCTCAAGGAAGACATACTGGCACACCTGCAGAGAATTTCCGTGGATCCGAGTGTTAAGATTCCATCGAGCATGACGGGAAGAACGGTCGAGCTTAAAGGATACACGAAACACATGTGGAAAACTATGACGAAATCTTTGGTGAGTCTTCGAGAAGGTGAAGAAATAGAATCTGCAATCTTAGAATATAGTTTAATTATTGTAATTTTTTAGTGCTTAATTTTTTAGATTTCAATTTTATTTAATTTAATCAGTATTTTATATTCTATTCGCTTCAATATTTAGCATTCATTTTATTACTTCTATATTAATATTCAATGATTTTTTTTTTTATAATACTGTTTGTGAACTTCTCTGTCTATCATTTTCAATCTTTCAGATTTTTTACAATTAAAAAAATTTAATTATACCTACAATTTCTAATTAAATTTCTTCTTTTTTGTATTCTTTGTATAATAACGAATTATGCTGCTTATGAGTTACCTTTGTGCCTTGATATTAAGTAAGTGTCAACATTTCGTGAATTACAATACACTTCATCAGGAAGAGAAGCAACTTGATACTGAATCGCTTCTCTTGGGCGGCTTTTTATACGCTGTGAAATATAAGAAAAGAGAAGAGGGAAGAGAAAGTCGCTGAGACTGTGATGAAGGCGATTACTTTCGGCCGATCAATTTCCGAAAACCGAAAAATGGTTTTTCATTTACAGCCTTTGTCTCTGTTTACATTATCGGGATGTTTAGAATCTCTGTCTTTTCCTTAGAAGATATAAAATGGTCGTTTGTGGTGGCTATTGTGGTCAACATTTATTGAATTATATGACCATTCAGCACAAAACCAATTGGCGATAAACTCACTTGTATATACAGCATATTAGACGAAGTATCTACTTCGAAGTATCTACAGACAAAACTTAACCATCTGAAACAAACAACCTAACAATAAAACGGTCACAACAAAAAGACATAAATAAAATAATCACTTACATGCTGAATGATATTACCAACATAAAAATTGTCATCAATTGTAATCAACTATACATAATAGAACATCATGTCAGACAAACAACACCTATAGACAAAATTTAACCATTTAAAACAACAAAACAGGTATGTAATACTTACGAATTTAAAAAATATAAAATAACAATCAGTAGACTTACAAAGCAAATTCTGACACAAAGCCATCATACGATAAGGCAGACAAGAGAATCTTTCCTGGTCTCACGTGTAGAAGGAATTGTATCGGCAGAATCTTAAATAAACACATCTAAATAAACACGTCTTCAAGCCTGCAAAAAAGATAAGACAAATGAAGAACTGTGAAGATCAAAGATCTCTATTTAGCTTGGCAGGAGTATATAAAATATCTTTTACAAAAATTTACTTTTACAAAAAAAAGTGTTGGGTACCAATATACAAATCTGTTCGAAAATTATCCCTTATATTGCGATTTTCTCAATATTTTTTAGATTTAATTAAAATTTTTTTTGTATTTATTTTCTTCTCTAAAAGTCATCTTGAAATTCTCCTAAACTTTTTATACCCCAAAAAAATCTCTTCCGGTATAAAAAAAACCTCCAAAAACCTCCTTCTATTAAATTGGCAACATTAATATTGGGAAAAAGAGAAAATCTACGGATGAAAGCACAGTAATATTAAATTAAAGCATACCACATAGTGAGCATTATTCTAACATAATATTAAGACAGGAAATACTGTTCCATCAAACAATCACAATAGCTATCATCACTTCATATTTTCCAAGAAAATACAGAGAAATACAGAAACATCTCGATAATTTAAACAGAGATAATAGCTGTAACATAAATGACATATGAAAAACATTCCCCTGGTTTTTAAAAATTGATTGACCAATAGTAATCGATTTTACCACAGTCTCAGCAACCCCTCTTTTCCCTTCCTCCCCTTATATCTGAACAGCGTATAAAAAGAGAATTCTTCAGAGAAGCGTAGAGAGAACACATAGAAATGATTCCCAAGGAGAAAACATATCCACTGGGCAAACTAGAAGAAGAGGGAGAAAAAAACGATATAGAAGTGACAGAGAACTTATTATATAGGTGTTTATAGGAGGATCTCTAAATTGTGAATTTGGTGAATCTTATATCGAAGATAAGTTGTATCGTCGAGTATTTTATTGAATAGGTCTTAAATAGTTTTTTAATGTATGAAAAGATTCCGCATGAAGGAAATTAAAATTCATATCAAATCCATTGTATTTTTTCCTTGTTAGTATTCTCATCCTGAGAAAATAAATTCACGAAACGTTGACATTTAAGGATGTATCAAAAGATGAAAATAATCAATAAACCGCATAACTTTCTTGAAAAAAATACCCATAGAAATCTCTCCCAACAAATTAGTTCCATCAGAAAATAACTTTACCTTTATGAATTTTTCACAGACAATACCACACTTCGTCTACAGCGATGAGTGTAACGTGGACCAAGTGATGCGCTACCGTAACGATGTGAAAGATTCCTTGATGAAACGGGACATCTCTCTAACTTTTATGCCATTCTTCATAAAAGCAGCCTCGCGAGCGTTGGAGCAGTATCCTCAATTAAACGCTTGGCTCGACGAAAAGACCCAACAGCTGCAGCTCTTGGACAATCATAATATCGGCATCGCCATGGACACTCCGAACGGTTTAATAGTACCGAATATTAAGAATGTGCAGAACCTCAGTATTTTCGCAATCGCGCAAGAACTGAATAGACTTCAGAAGGATGGCAGTAAAGCATCAATATCGTATGCCGATGTGAGCTACACGACGTTTACGTTGTCCAATATAGGCACAGTAAGTATATCAAAAGACAAATTATGATCAGTGAATTACAAATCATATAAATTTGCATATATATATATATATATATATATATATATATATATATAAATGTATATAATTTTATTTTCGTATATCTGTTCAATCTTGGCATTCTTCTTCTCATTTTCTTTTTTCTTCATCTAAATATTTATTTCTATTAAATTCGCTGTTCTTTGTGTCGACTTCTAGATTGGTGGAACGTTTATGAAGCCGATTATCGTATCACCGCAAGTAATAATAGGTGCATTTGGGAAGGCGCGGAAGTTGCCGCGATTCGACAATGAGGGGAACGTGATTCCAGTCAACATAATGTCGATCAGCTGGTCCGCAGATCATCGCGTCATTGACGGCGTAACGGTGGCTAGATTCTCCAATCTGTGGAAGTACTATGTGGAGAATCCAATGCATCTGCTGATCTGCCCTTGAAGCCATCTATAAACATTTATATACATTAAGAATCCAGTCCTTACATTGGACGAACTTTCCTACATATTATTAAAATGAGATTATGGCGAAAGTGTTACTATAACGTTGCGATTTTTATATTAATTACTTATATAACCGAAACAAAAACGTAAAAGTATAAAGTAATAAACTATTTGATGTCAGAGTTTCTCATCAAGAATTCGTCAAGTTTCGATGCAGGACGAGAAATAAATACTTTCAAGTGCCTATACTATCAAGATATATCCCATAAAATATTAATATATGAATACAATAATTAATCCTTTTTGAATATCTAATGATTCATAAGTTCCATGAGACAATTCGTCTAGTTATAAATTACATTTATTTATACTCCCAATCTAAAATGAGTCATCAGAATACATACTATTTATACAAAATTCAGTATCCAATTTCAGAATCGGTGATTTATAAGTTTAACGTAAACGCCGTAAACAATTTATATTAATTCGTAATTTACATTGATAATTTGTCTTTTCATATGTCTGCACTTACCATGTTTATATTGAACAACGTAAAAATTGTGCTGCTCAGATCGGTATCGATGATCTACCACACTCTTAAAATCTGTTCAACTCTTGCGCGATCGCATTCAGTATATTCTTGATGTTTGAAACTATTAAGCTATTCGGAGTGTCTATGATGATGCCGATATGATGGTTGTTCAGAACTTGCAGTTATTGGCTCTTCTTATCGAATCAAGCGTTTAATTGGGGATACTACTCCAATGTTCGCGAGACTGCTTTTATGAAGAACGGCATAAGAATTAAAGAAATGCCCCGTTCCAAGGAATCCTTCATATCGTTTTGACGCATCACTTGATCCACGTTGCATTCATCATTGTAGACGAAATGCGGTATACTCTGCGAGAAATTCATAGTAAAGATAAAGTTGTTTTCTGATGGATAACTTGTTGGAAGACTTTTAAGACCTTCACGTATATTTTCTTCGAGGAAGTTACGCGAGTTATCTCCGAGTTTTGATACATTGAGTGTATTAATAATGCAGTTGATTTTTATTTTCGACACTTATATAACTGAGACAAAAATCAATAGCTATTAATAAATATCAACAATAGTTATTAACACTTTTGCCATCTCTCTTTTATTCATAATTTCGTTTTAATATACGTAGGTGAATCCTTCAAAAATAATCATGGTAAAATAAAAAGAAAAAAATGTATTGTCGGCTTTGTACATAAAAATTGTACGTTGGGATCTAGTTTATGTAAATTTAGCGATTGATAAGTAGATCCTATATATATAGCTTAAAATTTGTATCGCAAATAATGTTAATGTTCAGTTTTAAAATTATGTAATTTCAAGTTCCAAAGATTTTTCAAGTTGTTATGTTTCTAATCTATCACTGAAAATCATTATCTTACGAAAACTATCTTTGCAAAAGAGAATTATGTTCTTTTGTATATCGATACGATTAATACGTTTTACATTTTGTACTATATTTCTATTTCATATTTTGAGTTCGCCATGTTTTGATCTATTCTACATTTTTCAAGAAGTATAACATCAATCTTGTTAATGCTTTACCTTTCGCATGTAATGCGTACGTCTTTGTCTTTATATCTTATCCATCTATCTTGACCAATTTTGTTGGATGCGATAAAATTATTACCTTGAAAAAGCGTTTTAAAATATGGACCTTTTACAATAAAATGTAAAGTAATATATGCAAACAATTCAACAAAAAGAAATTTTTTCACAAAAAAAATATTTTAGCAGTAATCTAAATGAAAATAATATTATTAATTTAATAACAGTCTTAATGAAACAACACAACATGCTGTTTAATAAAATACTATTGATTTCAAAAATACTGTCATTGAACTAGCAAAATTATTTTCAATTAGACTACTATTATAACTAATGTTGTTAACACATCATTTTTTTCCATGCATATTTTTATGAAACGATTGAAACATCTGCATTTCTTGATGCAGAATTAATGAAGAGATGCGTGAAACGCTACAGACTTGTTCACACACTTTATACGTAAATATTAATTTATTTATTGCTGCACAACCAACTAGGACTTCTCATTAAAGGTCAGACATCTTCCACTAACATATTCAAAATGCAATAGTAATTGTATATCAGAAGACGTCCGCGCAGTAGAACGTGAGTATCTGTTTGTACATCGATCATCGTTTACAAACTATAAATTATTCATATGTGACAACCATAATTAACGTACGCTAACGAAGTGGTTGTACCGTTCAGAGATAAATCGTTCTTCGGATAAACGCGGACGTCGCGAAACATAATACTTAATAAAGCATTGATCGCTGAATTACTAAAAAAAAAAGAAAAAAAAGAAAAATACTCTGGCACAAAAAAAAATTCGAGTTCGATTCGCTCAGAAATTCGTTCGACACGATAAAAGTAAGTAAAGAATTAAAAACACAAAATATATCGCAAGTAAAATGGTACGACCACTTGATTGCTTTCTCAACGTTTGCTTACATACGCATACAATTAATCGCTTATTGTATATACACCCATGGGTACAACTCGGAGCTTCAGTCACGCGTTCAATCTTAGATTCGCAATTCACTCCGATCAATAACGATAGCGAGCGTCGCTTATGGCGTTTCCGTGCGGGATCTGTGTTCGTTCGACATATTACCGCGAGATAATTAACATAAAGCTTCGGAAAAATATTCTCATCAGAGATCGAATTCATAAACGCGGTTTCAACCAATTTTTATGAAACTTATCTCTATCAATCGCTCGCGGAGGCGATTGTTAAAACCACGTCCCGATCGGAAACGCTATTAAACATGTAACAGGTATCCAAAAGGTAGTCAGTCTGTTTAGTTTAGAGTAGTAGAAAAGAGTACATATGTGTGTTCGTGGTCCATGAAAGTGGAAACTTCTCCGTCAGCCAACACGTACCTTATCCCGCCTCTCTGAAACATTCTAGCACGATTCTTAGGCTGATCAAAAAAGCGCTCGTCCTTGTCTCTTTTTAGAATAGAAATTGATCGAGGAAACGGGCGAATGTTTTGATCAATCCAAGTATATTTCTTTGCGTTTCTACGGAATTAAATACAACAATAGAATGAGAAGAGCAACGAGCTAATGCTGTGTGGAACTAATCGAGCGAGAACCTATAAGTAAGAAGAAGAAAGAGATTTGCGAAGAGCCTTCGATATAATCAGATTGATTGGAAGTTCAGACTATCGTTAATGACACTGATAGACGAAGGTGCAACGCAAAAGATGAAATTGTCGATAGGCGAAGAATACACTAATGTTTGTTATCAGGTTTGACTAGGTACGAATAATCCTACTAATTCTCGACGCGGAAATCGAAATGCGAAACGGCTTCTTTGATCGGTACACGGCTTACGTAAACTTACTGTAAAACCTTATAATACATAACACCGAATGAAGATACAAATAGACAGACACTAACTTAGTAACAACAATTAATTACCTAACATTCAGTCCCAGAAATCTACGATCTTTCCTCTGTCGTCTAACATTCTGATCTTGACATTCTCAATCGATAGGACTTTTTGGATTCGCAATAAAAATAGACATCCTCATCCTGATTTCTGATTAACCATATTAAATGACTTGACATTAATAATATTAAAAAAATAAATTATACTAATTAGAGATTAATAAACAGAGAGTCATTTATGTTTATCTAAAAATAAAATTCCAGAAATTTGTAGAAGAAATCTTTAACAAAGGAAAGATGCGAAACGCCCAGGACGTATAGTCTTGCATTCACACTGGTTTAGATTATAACAATATGTTCAATATATATATAAACGCAACATACATATACATATAACCGAATAACGATTTTTATTTGTGCTACCATTTTTCAGTCCTACACTCTTCTTGCCCTCCTCTCCACCGCAACTTTTCCTCTTATCATTTTTTTTCTATCGACATGACGTAGAAAAACATCTTATCTCGCCCGTCGATCGGCGATATCACGCTCAACTAACAATCGTCGCGGTGGACATTTCCTACGAAAGGTACAAGTTTGCTCCTTCAACGGGATATCAATGGAAGAAACGCGAATAATCGCCAAATTAAACGCGTTGGTTCCGAAAGGCGTTTTGTGGTCTTGACAGTCTAAGAACATTAATGATAAAAAAGATCGAGTAACGGTACACGTACACATCCATTTGTCATCCTTGAGCACTGGTGCGAATAGGTGTGAAACTTTTATAAAATTAACATTCGTATACGTATAAAATAATAACTAGCGTATACATATCTAATAAAGACATAACTCTCACAATTTATGAACGTCATGTATATTATCCAATTAATTTATTCATTAATAAAATTAATCAAATATTTATCCTTTTTCATTAATAACATGTTTAAAAAAATAAGATATTTTTTTACACGGGGTGTTCTTTTTCCATCCCAAGTCTGAACTGGTGCATAAATTAAAGTGAGACAGGTATAGTTTATTTAACTTATTGCACCAGTTCAGAACTAATTAAGAATACTTCGGAAAAAAAATAGACTATGATCTTCAACATAATAACTGGAAGATTAGTCGCATTCTTTGTTAACGAAAGTGCGCGCCAGTGTTTAAGGATTAATTAACAATCGAACAGCAATCTCTCGCAATACGGGGTAAATCTGAAAAAGGGCGTAAATGCGAGAGAGGAAGAGAGATCCGTAGTGGATAATACGCCACAATTGTTGAACGTCCGAAGACTGACATCGACACTGACGAGTATAAACATTATTGATATAAGTACGGCACATAGAAGAATATTTTCTTTTCTCCCCTACACCAGACAAGAATGTGACAAGGATCCCATAGAGCAAGGCGCTTTTAATTATCAGTAATCCTGAATGCTCGATTATCTAAAACAGATATCGTTCGAACTGTCATCCCAAAAAGCGATGAGCATTTCATTCATAATCGAACATTCGACTGAACAGCCCAAGTTCCATTCAACTCGCAACAGTCCTATACTCGTTCTTTTTCATAGCATTCCTTGATCGAATTATAGAATTTATAGCTTTGCCATACGCAATAACAACTACTATAGTCAACAACTAATAAAGATCGCAATACACGACCGGAACATGTTAGAAATTATTTGATTACAACAAAGTATAGCATGACATTATAGATATCTCCCAATAAGAGTATAGGATGTTTCATGTAATATTTTCAAAGAACTTCACCCACAAATTCTCTCAAAAAAGTTTTTAAGCCAACTTTCTTTAGCAAAACTTTGATCGCATTTTCTTGACTTCATATAATTTCTGTATTTTAGCATTTAAAAAATAAAGATATTTAATTAAAAATTAAAATGTCAATGTCTCATATAAAAATGTACTTCTAAATATTTGTAATTTTAAAATTTACATTTAAATTCAATAGTCTCTATTTCTTAACTTTTTTAACTTGTTATTTATGCGAACTTTATAACCGATTCTTACATATCTTTTTCGTTATTTATATTATTAATTTATTCTAATTTTAAGTTTAAATATAAACTTTAAAACTAGAAAGATTTTTCCGTTCCATTATAATTCTTAATTTAAAATTTTATTAAATAAGATCTTCAAATTCAAAAAAAAAAGAGTAACATTTTTTTATTTATTTTCTAAAATTGATAGCTCGTTTTCATAATTAAAAAAATCGTGTTTATATTTCAGCGTTCCACGTTAAGAAAAAAATCTATGTTATGAGTTCGAAGGCGAAGTTCTTGTTGAAACATTCCATGGAAAAATGTCTAACAAATATCTCAACACGCGGGAACAATCGAGAGATTTATTTACACCGCCCTGGAATCCATGGGAGCCTTGTCTGGCTCGTCTACAGATAAATTTGTTTATATATAATATATGTAAATATTTATATATATATAGTATATATATCTTTTTTCTCAATATGTTATGTATATGGATAATAAATAGTACTTTATTTTCTGGCACATTGTCGGCACTCCCATCGAGGAGAACGCATATAGATATAGATATATGTAAATCAACTAGTCTATCAACATCATCGTCCACACGCGCGCGCGGATGTGCGTGTCTCGGAATTAGAGAGCTTTCAGGAAAGACATTATTGTTCTAGTCGTAGTTACTCGTGGAGGAGCTACATAAAAGTAAGCGGAATGGATCCGCTCGTAGATAAGATTGTTTGAAAAATAACATACTTTATTATTATTCTCACATGGGAGGTTCGATCACTTTATCGCGCCGTATTAATCGCAAAATTCAAATTATGTATATTCTAGTTTGTTTTACACACAATCTTACTCAACACAAATATATAGATGCACGTGTGTATGGGATATCCCGTTTTTGTCTATCCACGCGAATATTGTCGCGGATTCACAACAGCGCGAGTAATCTCGGCGATATTCACACAGACCGCTCTATCTGTCTCTCTCGTTTTTTCGCGAAAGTAACGCGTTTACCTATCGATTTACAGATTTGATTAAAGAATATATTTAAATATATATATGTATATGTGTATCATAGAGCTATATATATAAAATGTATTCAGTCTGAAGTGTGTAAAGCGATCGTACGCGATCTAAAAGAATTAGAAAAAGTTTTCTTCCCCTTTTTTTGTTTTTCCGAAATAACTTACAATCATTGGTGGCGACTTATCATCATAGATACAACAGCACCGGTGGCACGTAGAACGGCGACAGCGTTATTGTGATCCGACTTGGTGAAGTCGATGCCATCTACCTCCAGGATCTTGTCTCCCGGCCGAAGAGTACCCTGAGCTGGTCCATCGGGATTCACTTTCGTCACGATTATTCCCTGCGATAAAAAGATCATATATTCTTTGACGTATCTCTTAATACGTGAATAAAATTCCATTTCATGTAAATTACATGAGTAACACGTACGGTCTCTGCACCCGCTACCCCACCAGCTATACTGAAACCGAGACCTGGATTCTTCTTCACTTGAACAGGCAGCTGCAAAATAACGTAAGTACCAAAATTAGAAAAATCATTATATATCCATAACTATTACAATTGAATTATTTTTTAATAGACAAATTCATAGAAAATTATAAAAATTTCCTTATTTTTAGCATAAGTATAATTTCCAAATTAATCTTTAATCTTCTTAAGTATTTAAATTTGTTAAAATTCTACTTTTCTATTTTTATTTCCTACATATATTTTTATTCTCCTGTAGTATGCTATCCAAAAATTATTTATATAAAAATAACACCGCATTTTTCAGTGTATCCTATATAGAACAAACAAAGCATTTCAGCAACATTGTACCAATGTTGTAATATTTGTAATAATGTTGTATTGTTTAATGCTGTATAAGACTCCGTTCTCCATATTTCTCGCAAACCAGACTACCTACCACATTTGCGTTTTTGTGAGGGCCAAACATCCACTTGAACTTCGGTTTCCTCTCCGAGTTCAGCGTCTCGTTCAATGCAAGATTCATGTGCTCCTTGAAGCTCTCGGTGTTGAAGTTTGTGTCATCTTGAGATTTGCCGTTCGTACTATGATTCGACATGTCTCGGCCCGAGTTGTTTTCGCTCTTAATGACAACGGTAGTAGAAGAAGAGACGCTCGATGCATCGATGACATTTTTGTTTGTTTGAACGGGAGCGTTCATCCGATCAATGTTCGTTAACGCGTCAGTGGTGACATTGACATTATCGCATGGACTATTGCTTGAGGCGTTCCCATTCGTCAGCTTCTTCGATCGATCGAGTGGCTTCACCACTGCCGATAATGGACTGCGGTACTTCTTTCCCGTTATCGGCGACGTGGGTATACCGGAATACACATTCAACGTTCTATTCACGTCATAATCCTCTCTGGAGACACTCCTACTCGAGCTTGCATCATTACCTGAGTTTTCTGTGTGTTTCGTCTTCAAAACAGGAATTTTACTCGGCCTGAGAGCACGATCGCTCAGTTCGGAATCGGCGTCAGGATCAGAGATTGGTGTACAATTCTGGTCCACACTAATCTGATCAAGAGAACTTATCCGCTCGTTATCCATTGGCTTATCATTCAAATTAACGAGATTTGCTCGATCGCTCGATGACACAGACGCGCATTCTTCAACTTTCGCCGATTCCGTGTTCATATCCAAATTTTTCTGTTTCGTTACATCCGGTAATGGTCCGACCGAATTTAAGAGCGAATTGAAAGGTAACGAAGGTGGAGCCAAATGCGTATCCGCTTCGATCGCTGAAAAAAGGTGGAGATTAACGTTAAATTTTTTCTCTTTAAACTTAAGCCTAAAAACAGAACAGTAGCATAAATATATGTGATAAAAATATGTGAACAAAAGAAATATTTGCACACAAATACTCCTGCAAAGTTCTATCATATCATTTGTGTGAAATCATCCCATAGAAAGCATACCAATACTTCTTTTTTTCATCATACAGATGGATCCACTTAACATTGTTTTTTTCACCTATACAATGTTATTGATATCTTTTTTTTTAATTTTCTTATCTCGTGTCATATTATTTTGTTTATTGTATTGTATTTTATGTATTTTTCTTATTATATTCTTTGTTTACTTTTCTTTGTTTTTCCTCTTTATTTTATATTAGAAGGCTTGCCTAGAACTAATAAATCCCATCTACGATTTTGTCGATAAAATTTCTTTTCAATGTCATACAATTTTTAATTCATTGGTTTTAATAAAGAACGATAACATACGGTTATTAAACTGCTGGAAAAGAGCGGCTTTCTTGGAGAACGCTGCCGCGATGTGATATGGTGGCGGAGCTGGCGGTACGTCGCATTTCGATGCAATAGCTACCCGCATCTGCTCGCCGTATTTGCCGTTCGTAGCATCGGCGGACATCGTCGTTCTATAGGGTTCAATGAACTTCTCGGATTCTACTATTTTCGCCGTGTTCGCCTTGGAGTACTCGTCCGGTTTCCACGTGGAGTTGACGTAATCGGCCACTGTAGGCGCTTTCGTGACATAATCGGACGTGGGATTGCGGATGTACTTGGCCTCCCGGATGTCCGGACTCTTTTCTTTTGCTAGTACGGTCTTGTTTGCCTCATCGGACGATTCCTCAGATATCGAGTGCTCTGCCGCTCCGGAATCGACCGGTCTGTTGTTCTTGTTGTAATTCTTCGCCGTGTGACGATCGACAGAGGTTGTAGACAAAGGTACGTTCTGTCGAAAACATGATTTATTAGTACGATAAAATTAAACGCGCAATTTTTTTAACGAGTCTTTTTTATTTATTTATTTATTTATTTAATAGAAGTTTATCATTTAATGTTTTAATAAGAAAAAATTTAACATAAAATCTAATATTGTATTACATAATTAAGTTAAAAAAATAATATATATAACACAGTATAAAGCTTAAAATTTTAATAGTTATTCAAGAAAATATATTAAGTTCATTTGAATCAATTCACAAAAATATCTCACAATCCTCAAGTTCAAGACAAAAATGCATGAGACAAAGTTGCTCAATTACTAGTAGCGAATTCGATTGGGCGCACTCAGTGCACATTAAAACCATCGTAAACAAAATAACATAAAGATATATTTATACATAAATATAAAAATCGATTAAATCCTGAATCACTCAATACATTTTATTATGCTATTAGGTAAAATATGTATTTTATATTTCGAAATATTTGCATTTCACTTTTATATTCAAATTAAATCAGTGTACAAATGGTTTTAATATACACCAGTGCGCACTAGTTCTTCCAATCGAATTCGCCATAAGAAGAAAGAAGACGGTGACTTCGTTGATTTTAAGAAAATTACTTTAAAGTCAGGTCAAGATTTAAATTTTTTTAAGTGGCCTTTTTATTTTAAATTCATGCAGCCAACTTAAGGATTTTGAGATATTCTAATAATTAATTATACAATGAAAAATATCATACATCACATAAAATATCACGTATCATATGAATACCATCACATATGAAAAATATCATCTATCATTAGTGTATTTATGGCAAAACAACTGTATTATAAAAAAAAAGTGTGTTATGCAAAAGAGCAACAAGTGCTTACTCTTTGATCATGAATGGACTGATGATGCAGATTACGAGCGTGCCTAGCGAGATTGCGTAGCTCCTTGGGGTAAGGGGTCGGTGCTCGATGAAGTTGCCTGGGAACTTCGGAATCTACCTCAGCAGCGAAACATATTCTCTTGCCGTTTCCGATGATCGAACTCGAAATCGGTCCTGTGGTTTGTGCCATTTCTAAAATTGAAATTATAAATATTACTACACGAAGATGCGAAAGAAATGCTTAATGCAAAAAGAAAATATCTAGAGTAAAATGCTGATGAATGTACACGATGTTTTTCAACGGAAGCACTATTCCATGTCATTTTCTTAATATCTTACCATTTCATTCCTCTTCTTCCTGTCCCTCTTCTACTAGCAGCGTGAATAAATTTCGCATTTTTATTGTTAATTGAAGATGTGCATAAGCCTGATAAAGCGTGTTTTTTATTTGCAATAGTGTAAACTGAGACAAGCAAGAAGCTGTTTTTTATTAGTTTAGATATAAACAAAGAAATATTAAAGAATATATAAATAAAGTTATTTAAAGGAAGAAATGCAAATATTGTTCCGTAAGTTAGTGAAGATCTCCAAACTATTATTTGTGATAAGTGAGATTTGTAAAGAGAGATTAATTGAAATTGAAGTATCAAATAAATTAAACGAAACTATATATTAAAAACGGAAATAATAGGCACTTACGCTCTAAATCTTGCCGCGGTTTCTGTGGCAGCATGAAGCAGCTTAACACCATCATGTCCTCCTCGCAATTGAACTCCTGCTGCAATGGCACTAACGGCTGACTCTGATTGTCACTCAGCCACAATGCTTTCAGGTTACTGAGATTCAGCATGGAGACTGGAAGAAACTTGATGCAGTTATTGACGAGATTGAGCACTCGCAGCGAGGACAAATGACCCAATTCGGGCGGTACCCGCGTCAGATTGTTCGATCGCAAAGAGAGCAGAGACAACGACGTGCAGCTGCCAATCTCTGCGGGCAACGCGCGCAGATAATTATTGTCTGCGTTGAGACAGTGCAGCTTGCGTAGCAAGCCAATCGAAGATGGCAAGTACTCGAGAAAGTTTTTAGTGATTATAAGCTCCTCTAAGCTCGACATCTGGCCGATGTCGTTCGGCAGTGCATTCAATTGATTGTCGTCGATCTTGAGGGTGACGATCGTGCGCAGGTAGCATAATGTGTCGGGCAGCTCGTACATCTCGTTCGAAGACAGATTCATGATCCCGATGTCACGCCAGCCGCGTATCTCCATCGGGAGCGCGTGTATCGCGTTCATCGTGCAGTCGAAATGATTCAAGCGGTAGAGCTGCTCGACATTTGCCGGGACACGCCTGATGTCGTTACCGTCGATCCATAGTTCCGTGAGATTGATGAGATCTCCAACAACTTCAGGCTGAAAACAATAATATAAACATACATAACATATACATAATTCTCTACACATACTAAAATTGAAATTGAAATTCCTGCACTGAAATCCATGTAAAATTGATGAACTGAATATAACTGCTATGAATTTTCTCTATTAATTTTGACAGAAAAGAAACATGCATTAATAAAAGTTATTAATAAACGGACCAAAAAACGAATAAAATAAATAGTATGTTTTAGAGAAAATACAATAAATTTGAATATTAAATTTAATGATTAAATTCTTTAAACTTGATGTTCATAAATATGTTATTTTTAAATGTATAATTTACATGCTTTGTTCGTTTTTTAATCTATTTTTTGAATTCAATGCTTTCTGAATATATATATACAATATCAAAAATCATAAAGTAACTACAAATGTCTTTTCTAAGACAACAAATTTTGAGACATTCGTTTAAAAACATAAATAAATTAAAAAATGGATATGATTTAACAAAAGATGCATTCTTACTAATTCCGTGAAATCATTGTTGCCGATATCGAGCCTCTGCAAATTCACCAGACGGCTCATACTCTTAGGCAACGTCATCATGTTGTTCTCTCGCAGTTCAAGCGTCCTCAAGGCTGACAGTCGTCCGAAGTTAGCCGGCAAGTATTCTATGTACGCGTCATTTATGTAGAGCTCGCGCAAGCCGACGATATGTGTTATAGCATCTGGGAAACGTTCGAAGGGATTGACACTGATATCTATCGAGCGGAGACTTTTGCACTCCTTTATGCTGTCTGGTAACTCCTTTATACCTGCAATAGAAGTATAATCTATACAATCTATACAATCTATACAATCAAATATAAGTAGTTAATCTATATTGATCATAAAAAAACCATATCGATCAATAAAATTGTATAAAGTTCTTAGAATACAGTACTTTCCTTTTAGGAATCACATCGATACAAATGACATTTTATTCTTCTTAACATTTGATGAATAACAAAGATGTAAAGATATTTGTGTCTCCTAAAAGGAAAGCAGGCTACATCTCGCAAAAATTGAAGATGTATTTACTGTTCTTGCTGAGGTCTAAGTATTCCAGGTTGATCAACGATGCTATGGCAGGTGGTAACGTAGCGATTTCATTATCGCTAAGTGACAGTACTCTCAATTCGTGACACTGAAATAGCGGTCTGGGAAGATCTCTTATCTGAGGAAAAACAAAAAGAAATAAGAAATATTGAGTGTGTTGTCATAATAATTGCTTTCCATTTTCACACGAGTAATACTGAGTCTAAAATTATACGAGTATTTTATGCTCAGATAATAATGTCTTTACTTTCTTACTTTGGTGACAAAGTTCTCGTATAACAACAGGTTAAACCTCATGTTTAAAGTGAGTTAATAAGATTCAATAAAATATACAGCCTTGAATTTTCTGCATTTCATGCAGACTGTAGATAAAAAATTCAGTTGAATCTCATTTGTCAGAGTAAAAAGGAAGATGCAACCGAATCATAAATGAGATGTCAATGAGAATTATCTGAACTTTAGTGTACATAGCAAGCAATTAATTGATACAATCGGCGGATCGGAGATCTTCTGAGAAGATGAACGCGGCACTCACTCTATTGGCGTCGAGATACAACTTTTCCAACGTTCTTTCGTAAATGAACACATCGGGTGGTACATCGTAGAGATTACAATGATTCAGCTGTAGCTCGCAGACGTCTTCTTCCTGAGCTCTCAGACACGCGGCGCACTGCCACCAAGAGCTACCCATTTCATGTGTGTAAAACTAAAAACGACACAGTCATAACATTAATTCTAATAATTTACATATTACTTAACTGTAATAAATTATGTTAGTTAATTAATTTATATAGTTTAGTAATTTAATAGTTTACTTTTAGTATATTACAAGCACAAATCAAACTTTAATAAAACTCCAACACAAATTCGACATCATAACATATTTTTGAAGAATTAAAAATTTAAATCGACATTCCATACATATCTCTATTTTCATAGAAAAAGTCTAGTTTAACTTGTCATCCAATAAACTTCTTTGTTTATTAAAATTTTTTAAGTTTTTCAATCTAATTTTTTAATTTCACTCGTGATTATTCATAATAAATTATTATTTAATTATAACTTATTTAGTATTCAGATTAGTAATAATAATTAATCAACCATACCTAATTAAATAAGTGATTATTTAATAATAATTCACTTGATATTCAAATTGATTGAATTATTAGATACTAATCTATGATTAGATACTAATAATATCAAATAAATTATATATATACAATTATATATACAATTATATAATTATTTAAACACGTATTAAAAATATTAAATATTTATATTAATAATAATAATTTAAATAATCTTTATTATAAATCACACTTTTTTACGCCAAATGAATGCCCATTATATTAATCATAACATAAATAAATTACACCATCTCAAATGGGACACCGTGGGAAACACCAGAACCGTTATACCTGCGGTGGTCTCAGGAATGATCCAACCGCGATCCAAGGTGGGACAGATCCCACTGTTCGCGAGAATGTCGTCGCCGCCGTCGACGACGATGATCCGCGGGGGCGCCGAGCCGCCGCCGCGATCTCCGGTCGCCGATCGCCGTATCACCGCGTCGCACCGCCGCTGCGCCGCGGGCTGCGGCCGTGGATCATCGCGTCGCCCGCGGGTATCGGCATTACCGGTGTAAACGGTGGCCTGGCCGACCTGGCTCGTTCTGGGCCCGCTGTGCGAGCGAGCGTGTGATCCGCACGAGGATCCGCAGTGATCGCCGTGAAAGCCTGGCGCGAACGTGAGACGCCGGCGCGAGGAACGTCAAGAGATGATACGTCGGCGCTTCGCCGCCGCCGCCGCCGCCGTCGTCGTCGTCGTCGTTGTCCTCCTCCTCGTCACCGCCGCCGTCGTCCTCGTCAACGCCGTCGATCTTCTCACGCGCATATCTCACTCCCTCCTCATTGTTGTACGATGTACGGCGCCCTACACGCCGACCGCGGGAATCCGTGTCTTCCGAGACGCAAATGCTGATGAGATAACGATACTGTCACACCTCTCACGTGAATCCTACCGAACTCCGTAAGCTACCGCAAGAGCGGTCAAGCACCGCGCGAGATTACAATCCAAATACTCCAATGATCGACGCCGAGTCGAGGCCGAAGGGCAAAGGACGTGAGGGACAGAGGTAGGGGAACGCGCGGTGGAAGAGGCTAGAAATGGCTCAAATGGCTAAAGACTGACGTATGTACAACAGGTCTGTTCGAATTACTTGCACTTTATGTACTCGACATTCTCGTTTTCTGTCACTTCAACGCCCGAATATCCATTTAAGCCTATTCTTTTTAGCTGAACTTCTTGCACGGTTCATCTTTGGCTGCGTTCGCTTTGACGCTTCACAGTGTTTGTGAGCATAAATTGTTCTTGTTTAATATTTAATAAACAACAAGAATGAAACGACGCTTAAAGCGTTAAGTAAGTGTCAAAGCGAACACAGCCTTTAGCTAGAAATATAGATCTTTTATCTTTTTTAAGGGATTTTCACTTGACACTACGACATTCATTTTCAGTGTCAAAACAGATCACGTGACTTGTTTTAACGCTGAAAATGAACGTCGTAGTGTCAAGTGAAAACCTAGCCTTATGTATCTCACTTTGGGTCGGTCTCACCAATTTCGATTAACCTAATTGATCGATTGTTACATTGGAACTGACCAATCGCATTTACTGTTCAGCAGAATTGATCAATCACGGTTGACACTTAATGACTGATTAGCTTAATAGGAGGTGAGATCGGCTCTTCTTGAGTGCAAAGTTTTTTGAGGACTTGAAATAGCGTTGTGAATTTTGTAGAATTTCTATCAGATTTGAAAATTTTTTTTTATCGCGAGATTTTTTAAGGATATAAAAAATTTCGAAGAATTTCCGAGTGACTTTTGGAGAGGATAAATAATTTGGAAGAACAAAAAAGCGTAAATTACAATTCAAAAGATCAAGAAAATTGCAATTTAAAGGATAACTTTCGAACAAACTTGGCAACAGTGATTTAAAATAACATGAACAGACCTTAAGGTACTTTTTCATATTGACGTTCAATGCTTGTTTTTAGCGTCAAAATAGATCGCATGATAAAAATTGATAAAAATTGATAAAAAATAAATTAGCGATAGAAATTAATCAAGTGTCAATTTTGATCTTTTTTATTGAAAATGAACGTCGAGCGTCAACATGAAAAGGCATCTTTAGGAAAAATCCGAGGTTATTCTAGGGACAAGTCGATAAAGACATCTGGCAACACCGCTCGGATGGCCCTTTTTAAATTTCTTTCTATTTACTACTATATTGTTATATTTATATATTCCATTCTCTTGGATGTTTATACGAGAAGTTTCGATAAACTTTCTACAAGTTTTAGTGAAAACTAGGTTAAAGGTGAAGTTAAGGTTAATATCTAGTAAACTTGAATGAGTAAAAATAATCAAAAAATTGATTGTGAATGATTCCTCATCCTACAGAAGACAATGATTTTTATCATGCGTATATATCGTCGATAATTGAGTGTTTAATAACATTCTATTAACTACTGACGAAAACATTTTGTATAAACTGCTAGTTAAGTCTAATTTTATAATATATGCATTTATGAGACATATATATTTTACGTCAATAGTTATACAATTATCGATATTATTAATCCTGATTAATGATAACGTGTAAATGTAATCGTTATCAGATTTGTAAAACGGATTTAATCCGGAATTAATTCTTGTTTTAATAATTTTTATTAATTGATTGATTATAATATTTTATAATCAATCAATTATTTTTATAATCATATACAATTCTGACCAAAAATATTAGACTTTTTATTAAGTATTATTTAAAATTTTAGCTTAAAAGTTCTAGGCATTTGTTATAAATTAGCCTTTGTTTCAAGAATTCTTTGAACTTATGTATAATATCAATAGGTAATAATCAATAGGTAATAAACAGGTAAAAGAATTTCAGATTTTTTACCTGTATATTTACAGTACAAATATTTATCTGATACATTTCATTAATTATCAGCAAATTTTTACAAATATATAAATACAGGGTATTTAGAGTATCATCTTTATATATGTCCTCTTATATAAAACAGCTATAAAAAGATCCAAAGAAAACAAAGCAAAAAAGCAATCCAGTAAGGCAACATGTATACTTCGGTTCTATGTAGTTGATCCATCTTTAGTTTATTGGAGCCAGAATTTGTTACGGATTTATATGATTATTGTATATGGTAATTCACTTTCTTTTCTTCTTTTATATATTTGCTGTGTCAGTTATTTTATGTCTCAAAACAGGTAAAAATAATGAAGCTTTAATCGTGATGATGGTAATACCATAACATGGTATATGGCTTAGGTAACAATACTGCCCGTTGCTTGGGGATCGAAGATACAATCCCTACATTGTATCCGATGAAGTTGGAGGCTCTATGCAAAAAAGCTACATACGTTTGCATATGGCAGTGGCACCTCATGTTCTGACACTTACTAGAAAAGGAAAGGTATGCTAAAAGGTTGTATATATGTATATATATATATTAAAGTGATCAACTTCTTAAGGGAAAGATCATTAAAAAATATTTGTTGTAATTTAATTTTAATAGATAAAACATTTTTGAAGAATTTTGGAAGTGAAATACATGAACAATATATATTATATTTGTAAATAATTAATAATAATGTATATTACATGAAAGCATAAAATTATATCAAAATTACATTTTTTTTAAATTTTTCTACTGAATATATTTTATGAATACTACATAGATTTTTAAATTTAAAAAAAATCAAAATTATTCATATATTAAAAATTAGTTGAAAATTATATTTTATTTATTATTTTTACTTATTATTTTCAGTTATTTTTACACTTAAAAGATAGCCAATTCATAATCATATCCTTAATTTGGGACGAAATTTAGAATGCGTGGTAAAATGGAACAAAAAGTTAAAGAGTCTCTCCTAATTTTGAACAATTAATTACTTTAGTGTATATTGGAGTTTAAATTTTTAATTGATGGCTTCATATACCAAACTTAAAAAATTAATTTATTTCAAAACAAACAAAAGTTTCTTCTGCATGTTTGTTTGCAAATGCTTCATTTAAAGAACTTCTTAAGTTACAAAACTATAGGAATAAATAATGTCGAAGTATCTCTTAGTTTTGTTTGTTTTAGAAAGAAAAATTTATATAAAGTGGCCGTTAATGACTTTTAATGATTAAAATGGAGAGCAATGCAAGCATGCGAAAAAGTTAGAAATGTACAAAATCAATCAGTTATTCTCTCATTAATAGGTGCATGCTTGTAAGGCTGGAACTTATCATTTTGAAGAAAACTTTAATAATTACATTTTGAGTAATAAAAAGGGATAAACCTAGATTATTTTAACGTTATTTATTCTTACAATTCTCTGACTTAAGAAGCCAATATTTTTTAAACGAAACGTTTATGAACAAACTTCCACACAGAAAGATTTTATTTGAAGTCTTAAATTCATATTTTAAGTTTGACGATTTATTCCATATCTTGCCTGTAACACCTCATCTCTCTAGAATATAAATAATTCAGATTCGTTCTCTCTTTGGAATGCATAATTTTGATTGTAATGCATAATTTGAAATGTATCACTGTGATAAATTTATAAAATAGCTAAAGATAAACTAGTTAATATATTTAATTTGTAATTAAAAAACCCATTTGGATTTTTCTTGTTTATTATTCTTTATTGATACATCTAGCAATTTTGAATTGTTAGATTTTATGAAATCTTCAAAGTAATGAATTTGTGAGATTTTGAATTAAATAGCAACATCCTTGAAAGGTATAATTCTGGGGTTACAACGTAACCAATGTTTACGGCGAATTGGGGATTCAATCTTCATGTCCTCAGAGTTTCACGCCTGCTCTAGTGAATATTCGAACAAGTATAGATAACAGTATCATGGCGGATATTATGGATGTTGCGTGTGGGAGTCACTATTCTGTCGTTCTGAGTAATCTTGGAAAGGTAAATAAAAACTCAAAATACAACGATTCTTCATTATTACGAGTTATATAGCCCATTCAATTCAGGTGTACTCTTGGGAACGAAGTAATTATGGGCAAACAAATAATGATACCTTCACTTATCTGAACATGCCTAGGCCAGTGAAAAGCTTGGCTAAGAAGAAGGTTGTCGGTATCTCCTGTGGCCAGGCTTCCATCATAGTGATCATGGAATGGTGAGATGTATGGTTTTGATCTTAACAATGTTGGCCAACTGGGGACAAACGATTATGATACTACATCGACGATTCGCTAAAAGGCAAGTCAATTCGCTAAAAGGCATTATGATAAGTAATTCTTGTCTTGATAAAGTGAAAGAAGATTGTTAAATAATCAATATTATTTTAGTCAAGATGGCTTGCAGATATGCGCATACGCTGGCACTCTCGGACGAAGAAAAGCTCTATGTCTGAGGTGGCAATAGTTACGACCAGTAGGCATTAGCAACAAGACGAACGTCTGTACTCCAGTTAAGGTAAACTCATGTTTATTGTTATATCAATAAGAATAAAAAAAGGAAAAGAAAAATGAACTACCAATTATTGAACAGGTAAAGCACGAAATAGGAAGGATTTTCGACATCGCTGCTCTGCATTATAATCACATGAGCATCGCCATCGGCGAGAGAAGATTTACATCTGAGGTCAGTGTCGCGATCAGAGCCCAATCGCCATTGTTCTCGAGCATACATGAAGCATTTACGTGCCAGGGGTCACCAAGTATTATGCACAAACAAGCGATCAAGAGAGCATATCGGAATGGAATTTGCATTCGACGTTCGATTCGATATGTCTTGTTTTTTGTCTCGTACCTATTTGTTGTCATATACTTTTTGGTTTTTTCAAATCTACAATAAAATCAATGACATTGATATAGTCAGATCTAAGGCTTCCTTAAATTTATCTTCAGATATTCTACAAATTATTTTATTGGCTACATTACATCTAAAGATCAACTTAAGGAAACCTTAAATTAAGGTCTGACTGAATGCGGGCATTAATTACACATACATAGTTATTGTCTCTACACACACACACACACACACATACACACACACACACACACACACACACACACACACACACACACACACACACACTACACACACACACACGAGGTA
>NW_012130125.1:269099-277629 GCF_000143395.1 Atta cephalotes | reverse complement strand
AAGGATTAATATCTCATTAACTATTGGGGAAACTTACAAAATGGTAAAGGACTTTTCGATTCAGTTTAGTCCGCTCTACCTATCCACGAAACAATATTTGATGATTATTTTCAGACACCCTGTGTATATTATATATATATATATATACTAATATTTTCATTTATTAGTAGTTGTAAAATTTATTATTGTTAAGTTCTATTTTAAATATAGTGTTACCAGTTTGAAAAAATTTTTTTAAAAGATGTAAAAAAGTATGTTTTGGGAAATACTGAAGTTCTGAAAGTGAGCACTTTGATTGTTCAAATTGAGTAATACTTTTTGTTCTCGAATTTAGTTACAACATGTGACACGAATAGGGAATTATATCGAGCTAATTATGCATTTGTCTTTTTCTTCATTTTTTATATAGTTGACAAGCGATCTTAGAATACAAGTAGAGGGTTAATGTATTTTTATGCACAAGGCCATCTTGAAAAGTTTATTCTGTGTATTTTAGACTCATGTCATTTCAAGATGATTCGGCGGAAAGCAATCAAAGGTAATCATTTAATAAACAGGATATTTATTACCTGGAAAACCAAGAATTTTCAAAGAATTTTATTTTCATCTTCTCGGAGAAATGTTTCATGGAATTTTATTGATATTCAAGAAAATGTGTGGAATTTAACTTAAGTGTAAATTCTTTTTCTAACATTATTTAAAAAAATTTTTTTATATAGTGCAAAATGTTGATAATAATAGTTGTTATAAATACAGCATACATCTGCGTACATACATTCTCACAAATTTTTATGGAAAAAAAGTCAAAGCGACAGTAAAAGAATATTCATCAGAAAAGAATATTTCACGGATATTATATTATAGTTAATCTTCCTTATATTATTATTAGTGATTCCTATTGTAGAAAATGATAAATGTAATCTTGTATATGGAATTCATCTTCTATTAATTTTCAATATAATTTACGTTGTATTCTCCAATTTTTTTTGAAGTTAAAATTTCTAATATTTCCTGGAATTTTGAATTAAAATACCTAGAAAATCCGAAAAAATTCTTAGGAAATTTTTTTAATAAGATTTCAATAAACAAAAATATTATTTATATTTATAAAATTTCTCAAATTTTACTTACTTTGTCGTTCACTCCCGACAGTGTCATCGAACATGATCAATTTTCGTATGTTATTTACAAAGCTTTTCTATCTATATACCAAAATATCTATATACCAATATAGTTGATTTACCCCGAGAGAATACATTAGATGAGTTAAATATATCGTAAGTATCTTTTGTATTCTCACGATAATTAAAACAACATTTTTTATTACAGAATTATTTAATGGCTTTCTACGAGAATCTTAAAAAACGCTGTATTCAAATGATAAAGCGAGAAATTACTATATCGAACCTCGCCAACTTGTATAGCATCGCAATAGAGAACAACGAGGAGGTAGTCAAACTTTGTCATTATTAATGTTCTATCTGTCTATTCTTCCATATTGTTTTCCGATCCGATCAAACAGATTATAATACGCACAATATACAGCGATACTGTTCTTTAAGTACAGACACAAATTATACAGTTCATATAGCTTTTACACACTGAACGCGGAAACGTTTGCCGCGGCAAAATGCGACGCGGTAACCAATAAGCTTACAGCTTCTGACATGTTTATTAGTTACGGTGTCACATTTTGTCGCTCAGCAAGTATTTCCGCGTTCAATGTGTGGGAGCTATTAATTATAGTTATTAATTATAGTTATTAATTATAAGTGGAGTAATGTTTTTTTTAAACGCGGAAAAAACTGTATATATATGGAGCGCAGATGAAATCAAATCCGATCCGCAAATCATGAATCGACCGCTTAGTTGACCGCATGAAGTTATATGGCTTCCATTATCAATGTTTATTAATTGTAATATTTTAGCCAGAAACAATCGAAAAATGTAAGACAGTAAGCAGTAAACAAATTGGCCAACAAATTACAGTGAAGAATATAAAACAACCTTACGTTCTCTACTGTGATTGACCAATTTATTTACGTCTTATTGCCTTATATTTTATATGTATGTATCTTTGTCTACACATACATACAATAATTGATTGGCAATATTTTAGGACTAGAAGAATTCTGCTTCAAGTTCGTCAAGCTAAAAGATAATACAATAAAAAATTTTATAATTAAGGCGATGGTGTTTTTAGATTTTATAACATAATTCGTCTTTGTATCAAAATAATGTGCGAGAATAGAAATCGTCAGATTTGTCTATTCTTGTATGAATATTTGCCATATATTTTATAATCAAATATTATAACGAAATGTTCTATTTTGTTTTTTCAATTGCATTTCATTATTAGTATTAATGATAGAATGAAGTATAAATGATAAACACAGCGTTTAATCATGGAAATTTGTCTAGTGCATTCTGATAAATTTGCACGCATGATTCTTTTATTGATCTCAAAGAGTGTGAGTTTACAATCTTGCAAAGGTTGAAAGGCTTGAATTCGCAAGATTCCGAGAGATTAAATGAGACATTCACAAAGAGATTATTTCGTGAAGCGACATGTGTACTTTGGATCTATTGTGTTGGCTGATCATCAGTTCACTGAAGCCTGGTTCATCTTCCAAATTTATATGGTTCTGGTATTCGATAATTATCTAAAATTATTTCTCTTCATATACTTGTTTTGGCAGTGTTGTTTATGTATTGAAACAGGAAAAATGGATTGAGGTAATCATAAGAAGAGATAAGAGGATGCCTTGGATGATGCTGGATAACAATAAAGCTGATTATTTGGAAACCGGTGACACACATTGTTACTTATTTCAAAAGAAAATCGATATCCTATGAACATAAAAATCTTCGAGTATGACTATGGATATCATGTTCTAGTTCTTTATGAAAGGAAGAAACGTATATATAAGAAGGTATACAAGAATTGAATATTGTTTTTGTGTAACACCAGAGAAAAACTTGAAACATGGACATGCCTCCTAGACTTTTTTATGTGCTAAAACCTCGTAGGGTAATGTCCATGGTTTTGTGATTCACTCCATACTATTGTAAATTAAACAAGGTCGAACAATCTACTTTTAATGTTCATTACTTTTTCTGTTCTTCACAAGTATATTCCTGGGATTGTAATAAATATGGCCAAATAGGAAATGGATCATATGATCAAGTAATTGTCACGCCTACTTTTAATATCCCAGCAAACGAGAATGGATTAAAATGGATTGAAATTTTTTTCTATTTGAATGTGTATTTTAAATAGCGAATACTTTTTTCTTATTCAATTAGATTCAATTAAATTCAATTGGATGCAATTGGATTGAAAAACTGCATTTTCTATTCAAAATTTTGAATTAACAGTATTCACAAAGCACAGAAAAAATTAATATTATTTTTAGATTGAAAGACAGAGATATGCTCCATGCAATTCCTGTAAATGAAAAAAAATCATTCAAGATTGAAAAGCATTCATTTTAACATTCGTGAATCAATATTTCTGAAAATCTGAATCCATTTCAATTCATTTCAATCCATTCTCATTTGCTGAGATGCCTATTCTAAATGACAATATGAACAGGAAGCATGTGGATATCGCATGTGGGAGTTATCATTCTGTTGCTTTGACCGTGAGGTAAGTAAAGTATTCTTTGTTATTATAGCTGAAGAGCTAGAGTCAGCAAACGAGAATGGATTGAAATGAATTGAAATTGATTCAGATTTTTAGAAATATTAATTCACAAATATTAAAATGAATGCTTTTTAACTGAATGCATTTTTATCCATTTATAGGAATTGCATGGAGTATATCTCTATGCTTTTCAATTTAAAAATAATATTAGCTCTTTCTGTGCATTGTGAATACTGTTCAATTCAAAATTTTGAATAGGAAATGCAATTTTTCAATCCAATTGTAATTGAATCTAATTGAATCCAATTAAATCCAATTAAATTCAAAAAAAGTATTCGCTATTTAAAATATGCATTCGGATAGAAAAAAATTTCAATCCATTTTAATCCATTTTCATTTGCTGGGTAACCAAATAAAAAGGATTTGACTTCGAAAATGTCTACATAATATTAGAAATGAAGATCTATCTAATTTTTTCAAATTAGAATCTGTATTTCTCTTGCATTTTCAAATTGAGCGAATTCAAGTGAACATTTGTGGTATCTTGATAATTTTTTATAAAATCAATATTATTTTTCGAGATATTTGTTCTAAAAAAGATTGAACTGTACAATCAATTCTTGATTGCGTAAATCTGTCCATATGCTCCACGAACATGTGGTTAGGACACTAATTTGATCACTTTTAATGTGCTAGTGAGTGATGCTATTAAATTAAAACAAATCACTCTGTATATGTACTAGTCTTTCCATGGTACCACTTTCATGGTATATAAGATTTATTAAATCCTGTTTTAAGCATAGCATTTATTAAAAAAAATTGTATTTTTTAAACATCTGTATTCATAGAAAAATATTCAAGATGATGGTGCTCTTTTTTTTATATGCGATACGTTTTATTCTCAATTTTAATTGAAGAATGCGACATATACTTTACACCAAGTCAATTTTGTACGTACTTGTGTTAACAATTTTTTCTCTTATTTTTTACATAGTCGACGAGTGATCTTAAAATACAAGTGGAGGGCCACTGTGTTCATGTTCACAAGGCTATCTTTGCTTTTCTTAGTTTAGAATCATGTTCCAGCACGAATGGATGGACTAATCAAAAGTTATTACATATTTAAAAGAATCCGTGTTATTTATCAAATTTCCTCGTTTCATCAATGTTCTTTCCTAACAGTATCATCGAGCGTGATCAATTTTTCTATGTCTATGAAGCCTTCCTGAAATACTTGTACACCGATGTGATCGATTTACCTTGGGAGGCGTTGGGTGAATCAAGTATATTATAAATTGTTATCTATCTAAGTACTCTCACGATTAATGTTTTTTATTATAGAACTTTTAACCCTGGCTAATAGCCAGACTTAAGAAGCACTGTATTCAAATGGTGAAACAATTATTGTATTGAATGTATCCTACTTGTATAACATCGCAATTGAATGCAATGAGAAAGTAATCAAACACTATCATTATTAACGCTCATTGATAATTGAAATTTTATTAATTTCAGTATTTGGTTTATCTATATGCACACGCAATAATTGAATATTAATTTTGTTAGAGGATTAGGAGTTAAAGAATTCTGCTTCAATTTCGCTATGATCACTTCTCGATTGTTGTGCAGACAACATTTTACCAAACTGAATGTGAATATATTAACAGCTTTCCTAATTAAGGCGGGCAAAACTAATGCTTTCAGGATGTAATTAGTACAATATATATTTGTTTCAAAAACCAATGTAACTCAACGGACATGAATGGATCATCGGATATGTCTTGCACGAATACTTGCCATTTATTTTATATTTACGTATCTTGACGAAATATTTCTAATTCGTTTTTTTAATTTCGTTTCATTAATTTCGTTTCGTATTAATATTTTGTATAAGTGATAAATAGATGTCTTCAGTCGTGCAAACTATATCGCGCGTTCTGATAAATTCGACGTTCTGATAAACACGAGAAATTCTTTCGTGGATTTTAATAAGTGCAACTTTGTTATCCTGCAGTAATCTGAGATATTCTTAGAATTCGCATATAATAACAAAGAAAGGAACTGTTTTTTCTTGAAAGAAGTTCACGTTCATATCATTTTACAGATAAGGCAGAGAATAAGACTTTCAGTGCTTATCTCCATGTAACAAACGTTCTATATCTCATTTTGCAATGGACCTAGGAAATTGATTAATTTTTAAGTAGATGAGATATTCAAGTTAGTGTGTGGAATGCTTATTTCAAATAGATTTTATTTTTATAGATACATTTTTATTAGTATATTATGTTACAGTTAAAGATTTTGCACAAATGTGGATAAGATTGCGTTGGACGAATTTGCTCGAACTATGGTATTTTGTATATATTATAAAAGATTGAATTACGAAAGTTACACAATTATAACACAATTATAAAAAATTTTGACAGATTTTGCTGTAACACTATTTTGAAGTTGCTATTGCGTCTAATTGGATTAAAAAGTATTTTTATTTGCTACTTTAATCATTTTTTTATCTTAATACTTTTATGCACGGAACAATTAATGAAATGAGTCAATTGAAAGAAAGTATGTAATTGGTTGAAAAAAAATTATGCAATTCACAATTATAAATTTGCAAATAAAACGTTTTTCTTTTAAAGTTGATTTTTTTCGTCATTCTGTTTATAAAAATTTTACATTTTTTACACAATTACATTTAACAGAAAATGAATAGTGTAATAAATAAAGATATCTTTCAGTTCGATTAATCTCAAAATAGCAGTTCTCAAATGATTCAATGGTAGCAAAAACTACCCATTTTTTTAAGGTTTTGTCCACGGAAACTTTTGATCAAATCTCATAATCCACAAAATATCAATTTCGGCCAATTTAACTACTTTTTCTATATAGTTTTGCAGGGTCCTTTACATTAGGTATACTTCTATGAGATAAAGAGAATGTGAATGTGCAAGAAACTTTAAGATTTCTGCGCAATATTTTTTATTTTTATTCTCACTGATTTTATTTATTAGGTGTGTACATTGTAAAGTATAAATATGTGTGTAATATACGAATATAATATTTTTTACATTTTCTAACAATTTATATTCTCAATGCAGAAGAGGAAAATCTCTGTTAGAAAAGACTTGTACAGTCGTTTACCATTTTATTACAATCTCTTCCATATATAAATGATAGATTATGTTGTTCATATTAGGAAGCGTCAAGTTTTTCATAATATGCAAAATATGAATTAAATAAAATATTAAGAAACTCAAAATTATGTCTGACAAGAATATTCAAAAAATAGAAATAAATTTAAAGACAGATGCGCTCTTCATTCAAAATTACAATTTTAATATTTTTATCATTAAGAATGCCTTATAAAATAAATGAAAGTTTTATTTTCTTTTGTTTCGTTTTTTTATTAATTTTTTATTCTATTTTTTATACCTAATTAATAAACAATATTAATGTTTTTCTTTGCTTTTATTCAATACCCTTTTCGGATCTTAAAGAAAAATCAGGAAATATCTTTATTTGTTTAATAAATAATTGCTAGAATATGTATATCTGTGACTTGATGATATTCAATTTTTATTGAAAATTGTATATTTAATATCATACCTGTATGATTATTCAAGAGAACATTGAGACATTTATATGAAAATAAAACATCATAAAACATCTTAAAATTCATATGCTTGGATCTATTAGAAAGACGTTTATATGAAGTCTTAAAAATATCTAACAAATATTATCTTTGACATGTCTTTCTTTAGATATTTATTTTTAAAAATTGCTGATACAGAAACGCGTTGATAACAGGAAAAATACATCAAAGCTGGAATTGCCTGATAAATCGGTATAGCAATATCATATCTTCGAAAACGATCTTTCTGTTATTACAGTAGACATCATCAGTTTCTGTTACTAGAAAAGTGGAAGTATTAAATCATTAGTATATACTGATTTATTAGGTAAGCTTTTGTCTCATATTCTTTCTTTTGTGTGAACGCGTTTCCAGTCGTGCGTGATAGTTTGCAAAATATTGTTAAAAATTTCAGTGTGAGTTATATATAAAATATATATTTGTAAACGTAGAACGTAATTAATCGGTCTAGCTGAGCAAATAAAATGCGCGGAAAAATTAATAGACGTCCTACGCGTGAATCTCGTTCTTTTTCTTTTTTCTTTATAATATATTTTTCTGATAGTAATTAAATTAATTTTCATTAAATGAATATTAATGTCCAAACATTACATTTTTATATAATTATTGCAATTATTTGTGTACTTTTAAACCAACAATTGTAGACTAAAAATAACGATTCGACATGCGTATAACATGCAAATTTAATCGAAAAATTATTAATATTTTAAATACAAATGAAATTTGTTTGTCTTTAAAAAAAATCCGAAATGTAGTCACGTTTTTGTAATGATGTTACGTTTATTAAATGTGCTTTTTGTGTTGATCAATACTTTATTTTAAATTAAGTATTGTTTTTTTTATAATTATCCAAATATATGTAAAAAATTCTGATAATGAACAAAATTTCGAAAACCGGATTATTAATGAAATTATAACGCTACGATGCCAATATAATGTACAAATAAAAGTTTTTATACAGTGCCTGCAAAAAGTCCCAGACCTGAATAATTTCTAAATGATTTGAGATATAGGATTGAAATTTAGAGAAATACAACGGAATTGTACAATCTATCATTGAACACAAGAACACCCACCATAACATTTCCGGAGGGAGGAGGGAGAAAAGGATTTGAAAATCTTAAATGATATATGTGGAGTCNNAGAGANATNGANNATNGACTATATATAACTATACTATACTAGTACTACTATACTACTACGTATACTATACGTATACTAGTACTAACGTA
>NW_012130125.1:257358-269079 GCF_000143395.1 Atta cephalotes | reverse complement strand
GGAAGAGTCCTTTTAACGAACCTTCATTCGACTCCACATATATCATTTAAGATTTTCCAAAGGAGATGAACAACACGGATTAATCGATTTCTACATTTTTTTTTTTGAACATTGTTATTCAGAAAAAAAAGTTACATCTCTTGTGCGTGTGCGCGTGCGCGTGCTCATCTTGACTCATCTATAATCTGAATAATAATATTCAAATGATAATAATTCTGCGAAAAAAATCGTAGAGATCTCGATTAGTTCACATTGTTCTCAGCCCGAAAAGTCCAAACGAGCCTTCATTCGAGTCTACATGCCATTTAAGATTTTCAGGCCCCCTTCTCCCCCTTCCCTCCGGAAATGTTAAGGTGAATGTTTTTGAGATTCAATGATAGATTTTACGATCCCGTTGTATCTTTATAAATTTCAATCTTATATCTCGAATCATTCAGAAATTATTCAGGTGGCTCGGAACTTTTGGCGGACATTGTATATTATGTAATTTCAAAATAATTTTTTGTCTATTGAAAAACTTATTGGTATCTTTCCTATTATTGCATTCGCAAAGAAATGAATTGGTGAAGCGATATGTCACAATTAGATATGTGTATTTGTTTTTCGGGCCTTAGTCAGGACGAAATCAAGAAATATATTTATCTGCTTAACAAATATATATGGATTTCCAGAGAGCACAAAGTCATCTAAAAGGTGATTAAAAATGACTAAATTGTTATAAAAATATCTTTTAGTGAAAGACTTTTAGTCGACGAAAAAATGACTAAAAGACGACAGATGTCGCATTGCTAGTCATCTTAAAATCTTATCCATATGATAACTAAAGGATGACTTCTTTTTTTTTCTCTTATATCTTTTAGTCGTCTTTAATACTTCTTTTATTTTTTATATTTTGATACAATATAATGTTTGATACAATAACATTGAATCATTCCTAAATTATTACACAAAAATGCACGAAATAAAATGCACAATATACATCTCATTTTCTGCAATGTTTGCCGTATCTTATGTGCAAGAGTCATTATTTTTCATTATAATCTCCTTTTATGACTCGATTATAAAAAAATATTTTATTAGTTCATTAGAACAGTAAATTTCTCATAATGCTGCTTTTATTTTGTCTATGATTTTTCAAACACGAGAAACTAAACTCCATCTGGTGATCTCGCATACTGCTCGCGAATAAGTGATAAAAAGTCAAAATAATGAAAAGATATCTTTTAGTCAACCTTTTACTTTGCGAAAATGATAACCATAGAAAAATCGAATATTATCAAGTCATAGATCTAACCAACACAAAATACTAAAAGATAACGAAAAGATGTCTTTTTTAAATTGTCTTTAAAACTAAAATATGTCTTATAGACATCTTTTGATCTTGTTGAAAAGACAATCTAAAAACAATGTCTTTTCCTCATCTTTTAGACATTTTTTTCGCTTTGTCAGAAAGACAAGTTAAAAAAGACCTCTTTTCATTATCCTCACACATACCTTTTCTACATGGCAAAAGTAGTCGTTCTAATTTTTTTATTTTTTTTTTAAATTATTAATGATCCTCCATATTTAACTTATCGATCATTTTTCGATAAATGTATAATGTCGCAATATGATTTACGTTTTTATTTCATTATCGATAAGAAGATAACTTTTTAAATGTCTTAAATAAGAAAATGATCTTTCATTCGAACAAGTTGATGTAGGAATCGTTAAAAAAACGCGAATAAATTTTACGTATTATCTTTTTTAGTATTTTGTGCTATCTGATTAGATCTATAGATTAGATCTATAGATAATATTCGATTTTTATTGAGAATAGTACATTAGTTTCTATCCAATAGACCATATTCCACGACGATTCAGAAGTCAAGCATAGTTGATGGCGGAATATACAACCGGATGGATGATCGCTTCGAAGCATTATGAAAGTAGTTCCCGTATTCAGAGAAAACGTTTTTTTTCTTTTCTTTTTATCATAATTTTATGACGTGTATTCTGAAATAAGATATTAATCAATAATAATATTCATTTTAGCAATGCACCGACGAGATGTACTATTAAAGACCGTCAACTCTGAGCAAATTATCGGCGGTATAAAAAGCGTCCGGTGATAATTAAAGAACGCTGATATTATCGACAATTGATATAAATTTATATTAATAATATATTTGGCTCTTACATTATTAAATTCATGATGATTTTTTATTACATAAATGTTCCATAAATAAATATGCATATACTTGTAAAGCTATAATATCCTATATATTGCAGAAAAATTACAATTTTTTCTCTGCTGTTATCATCTCTGTTGATAATCAAACTTTGACGATAATGATAACACTGTAATCACAATTTTAAAGAAAAATCGAGTATTATTGAGTTTTAAATATACGTCTACTAAATACGTCTCATAAATACGTCTACTAAACTAATAAATCATAAAATTAGTACAATATTATCAGTTTTTAACTCTTAATCAATATTCACAAGAACGCGAATTCCCGTAAGGATGTTGGTCTGTAATAGTATGTCGTCGGTGATAAAATTGAAGTGAAATAAATTGTCAATAATACTGATCGTATAAGGTTATAAAAATACTAATAAAAATATTAATATATAATATCAGTATTACTGATTCAATATTACTGATTCAGTATTATAGGGTCATCATTATTGAAGAATTTGACTACTGTTATAGCTGGTAGCTGATGACCGACATACTGCTATGCGGTTTCAAAAGAAGATAATTTTGGACTGTTGAGAACATTTGTTGATTACCGCTGATAGGAAAGATCATTAATCGTTTAAATTCACGAGATTCACGAGAAATCGAGAAATAAAGCGAGGCATTCGTGAAGAGACAATCTCGTGAAGCAACGTCAATGATATGTGTACTACTTTGGACTTATGTAGATGGCCGATTCTCAGTTCACTAGAGTCGGCGTTTGTCTCGCAAATTCATAGGTTTTTGTATTCGGTAATTTGTTCTATCTTCAGCATCCTTTAAGTCGTATCAGACTACCGACTCTGCCGATCCGACTGCCGATTCTGGCTGCTGATTTTCAAGACTAATCATAACGAAGGTGCTGACTGATCGGCAATTTATGTTTAGCTTCAAGTCTATAGCTACGTTCAGTAGAACGTTTATTTTGCAATTGTTGGAAATTTTCTTCGCGCTGATTGGATTATGTTTCTAGATCAAGAGAAATGATCCTAGCGACGAAATAAAATTTTTCAGTGTATGGAATTCCCGAGGATAGAAGAGGAAGAGGAGAATGAGGGGGATAAATATATTTCCTGATACATACTTTTTCTACATGGCAAAAGTAGCCATTCTAATTTTATTTTTTTTAAATAAAATTATTAATGATCCTCCTCCATATTTAACTTCTTTCCATATTTAACTACTCGATCATTTTTCGATAAATGTATAATGTCGCAATATGATTTACGTTTTTGTTTCATTGTCGATCGAAGATAACTTTTTAAATGTCTTAAAGAAAATGATCTTTCATTCGAACAAGTTGAATCATTAAAAGAACGCGAATAAATTTTACGTATTTTGATATAAGATCTCTGATCTCGGGATTATCACGTAAAAATTGCATTATATCCTTCAAGCAATGCAGTGGCATTTTTATGTTTGTAATTTCTAAATTTTTCCCCGACCAAATATTATACAGATATGAAATTCAGTGTATGGAATTCCATACACTATGAAATACTCGATACCAACCATATTGGAATCACCGCCCCTTATTTCGTCTGTTGGAGCCAAAAACGCCAGGCCATTTACCAAGAAGAAGAAGAAGAGATAGCAATTGTCGGTAAATATTAAATGTAATGATCGATTAATAATTAGAATCGGCAGTCAAAAATCAGTCGGGTCGGTCTGCAGAGTCGGTAGTCTGCATGATACGACCTTTACTTCTTTCACTTTGGCAGTGTTGTTCACTTATGCTTGAAATAGGTCGACATGCTCAAGAAGCTTTAATTATAACAAGAGATAAAATGGTGTACGGTCTGGGCGACAACATCGCCGGTTGTTTGGGAATTGGAAATACAAACTGCACACTATTTCCGAAAAAAGTAGAAATCCTATGTGGAAAGGATATAAAGACATTTGCATATAGTAATGGACCTAACATTCTGGCGCTTACAAAAGAGGGAGAAGTATGCTAAATGATCATAAATGATCTTATCCCTTAATTATACGCAAAATCTGATGTGTAATTAAGGGATATCTGCAGTGTACCCCAAATTTTGATAAGAGTTTTGATGTTGCAAATAGTTATAAATATGATATACATTCATAATTGTTACAATGTCATTTATTTACTTTGTTTACATTGCTTGATTTACATCAGTTATAACATGGATGTTATGAAACTGGCCAATCATAGCTATTCTTCTTGAAAATGGAAATGTGATTGACCAATTTTGTAACATATCGATATTCGGCTTAAATCGAGCTGTATAAATGTAGTCATTGATGTTATACAAATATCATATATACGAATCATTATTAATCGATAATATACTAGTAACATTATTAGTGATTAATTGTTAACGTTATTCATTTATGTTATTAATAACATGAAAATAATTAAATATTTTCGATCAGAACTAACAACAAGAAGCTAAAAGATAGAATAGTTGTATATAATATAAATATTTATATTTATACAAAAAGACATTTTGACTATTGAATTTCTACTTTTATCACTTTCTTTCGATATAATAATGTCTTCGAAAGATATATTCCTGGGGTGAGAACAAATATGGCGAACTGGGGAATAGAACGCATGATTGTCACGCCTACCTTAGTGAACATACCTAATCTGGAAAACAGTCCTGGTACGAAACGTATTGTGGATATTGCATGCGGAGGTTTCCATTCTGTTGCTTTGACTAAGATTGGCGAGGTAAGCAAATGTCAAACATAATCTATTATTATGAGCTAAATAGCTAGTTTGATTTAGGTATATATTTGGGGAATAAAAGAATACGGACCACAGAATACCATTATATTAATTAACGATACACCTCCGCAAGTAATCTCTAGTTTAGCTACGAAGAAAGTTGTCTACTTCTCCTGCGGTGCGACCTTCATCATGGCAGTCACTGAAAATGGTGAAGTTTATAGTTGGGGCAATAACAATGTTGGCCAGCTAGGAATAGGAAAATGTGAGAACCAAACACTGCCGTATCAAATTAGTACACTGAGTGGCATTGTAATAGGTAATTATTAGCTGTGTTCAACAAAGAAAGCAGCTTTGTAACTGTTGCAAAATTCATTATAATTGATTTATACAGACTCAAAAGTAAGAACCAATCGAATTCAAGAATTTTACAACAGTTGCAAAGCTGCTTTTTCTGCTGAACATAACCATTGTCTTGATAAAATTTTAAAAGGAAAAAAAGACGAATAGCAAAACAGGATTACTGAGCGATCGGTACAAATATCATATATACGAATCATTATTAATCGATAATATACTAGTAACATTATTAGTGATTAATTGTTAACGTTATTCATTTATGTTATTAATAACATGAAAATAATTAAATATTTTCGATCAGAACTAACAACAAGAAGCTAAAAGATAGAATAGTTGTATATAATATAAATATTTATATTTATACAAAAAGACATTTTGACTATTGAATTTCTACTTTTATCACTTTCTTTCGATATAATAATGTCTTCGAAAGATATATTCCTGGAGTGAGAACAAATATGGCGAACTGGGGAATGGAACGCATGATCAGATTGTCACGCCTACCTTAGTGAACATATTGTTTCAGTCAAGGTAGTTTGTGGAACTGATTATACGCTAGCGCTCACGAACAAAGGAGACTTATATTTGAGATGGAAATCGTTACAACCAGTTAGCAATCTGCGGCAAGCAGATCTCTTATAATAAACCAGTCTTAGTAAATTTATACTAATTATCTAAAAGAATTAATAGAAAAAAAGAAGACTGAAGATTTTAATGATTTCATTAATCATCATTGTATCATTGTATCATTGTATCATTAGGTCGAACATCAAATGGGAAGAGTGTCCGACATTGCTGCTATGCATAACAAATTCATAAGCATCGCCGTTGGTCAAGATGGGCGTGTTTATGTGTGGGGTAAAATAAGTTGCAATAAGTGCATCACAATTCCATGCGTCACGCCATTCTCGAATGTGTACAATGCTCTTGCGTGTTATGCGAACGTTATGCATGAACCGCTGATCCTGTACTCAAACGAAGAGCCGAATATATTGAAACATCTCGAACTTGCATTCGACGATCCTGTATTTTATTTTTTGTCATATTTATTTGTTTTGCTTGCATATATATGCTTTCGCATTTTCGCAATTAATAATGAAACCCTAACAGCACAAACCCTAACAGCATGACTCTCAGCCGTCTAAAGTTGACTTGAAGATATCTCTAAGTCATACAATGTCCCACTTTAAAGACGACTGTAAGCCGACCTTAAGTCAACTATTTTAGACTGTGGTCTGATTTATACCCACAACGTAAACAGCATTCATCCTTATTTATAAACAGCATTCATCCTTATTTAATTGTAGTTAAACAACAAGGACGAAATGATTCCACATTTAAGCTTTGTGAGCGTAAATCGCACTAAACGTCCTAAAGTCGATATTGAAAGGACGTCTGTAAAGTCGATTTACGGTCAACTCTAAAGGCCTGATTTAGCAAAGTCAACTTACAGTCGACATATCGACATTTGTGCTATTAGGGAATGGCTACGTTCAGAGACTCGCCATAATGCCTATATTCAGGCCTTATATTTAAGGCTTCCTTAAATTTATCTTCAGATGCTCTACGAATTATTTCATTGGCTACTGAGACTCTTAAGATAAATTTAAAGAAGCTTTAAGCACAAGGACTATGTAATACGGACATAAGTTGCTCAGTAAATAATAATTCTTTAAGAGGTCTTAATAGAATTTATCAATTCAATAGAATTTAAACACATATGATTTGTCTGCCATTGGTTGCGATCCAATTATATCCAAAATATTTGACGCTACAAATGCTTCGAAACTTTTGATTAGAAGAAAGATTTTTATTAACTGATCAATCAAAAAATAATTCGAAGTATTCATAGCATCAAGTGGACTGTAGTCATTAATACCCTACATATTACAACATCAATATCGCATAAACATTTTCACATAAATTTTCGGATAACAATTTTATAATCAAAATTTGTGTTAATAACTTTAATTCTATAAACTCGATATTGTTTGTTCATATTAACTATTAGTACTCTTCGGAGTATAATTTCGTAAGTGCAGTTTGCAAAGCTTTCATATATATATAAACAAATATTATCACGACAAATGCCATACTAAAAAATGGTAAAGATCTTAATTTCTAAAATTTTTTTCTTTTGTCGATACATTTTCGCGAGTCGTTCCAACAGTTTCAGCGACAAAAGGGATTACGTAGTCAAAATTGATGAATTCAAGCATCAGTTTTGATCACATGATTTTTCTTGTTGCTGGAATGATTGGTTGGAGTGGCTCATGAAAATATCCTTTAAACTCCAGATCACGTTACAGAGTGTTCGCGTCGTATGTTCCAGCATGCTCCAACGTGCTCCTATTATAGCTCCTGCTTATACTTCAACAAGTGCGTTAGAGTGAATAAGGCTACTTTTCCATGCTCAACGCTCATTTTCAGCGTCAAAACAGGTCACGTGATCAAAATTGATAAATAGCAAGCAATTTTGATCACGTGATCTGTTTTGATGCCGAATAAGAACATCAAATATCAGCATGAAAAAGCCCTTTAATGCTTTGGTAAGAATATTTTAGAATATATTAGAGCATGTAACACGAACAAACCTAAGCTTTACAAATAATTCTTAAATTCTTCTGAAAAATCTTAAAAATTTACACGAAAATATTAGATACCAAAATCACCTTGACCGAATGTGGCCTCTTCATTGATTTGTATTGAACATTTTTCGATCTTTACACTTAATATTATTAAAATTTAAAATTACATTGTTTGATATTAATCATGAAAAATTCTCAACTATTGTCTAAAATATTTTGAAAATTCAGAGAATTCTCTAATTTTATAATTCGTACAAATTTCAAAATTCATTTTTCATGACAATCCTATATATATATAATACGTTTTATTCTTGACTTTAATTGAAAAATTTGTATCAAGCTAATTTCATATGCATTTTTGTTTAATGACTTTTTCCTTCATTTCTGACATAGTCGACGAGTGATCTTAAGATACAAGTGGAGGGCCAATATATCCACGTGCATAAAGCTATCTTGAAAATTCGTTCTACGTACTTCAAAATTATGTTTCAGCACAATTGGGCGGAAAACAATCAGAAGTAATTATTTAACAGTCAGAAGTAATTATTTAATAAAGGATCAGTATTATTTATGTAAAAAATAAAATTTTCTCGTTTCAACGACGTTTTTTTTTCCCGACAGTGTTATCGAGCATGATCAATTTTCTTATGTGGTCTACAAAGCCTTCCTGAAGTGATCGATTTGTATACGGATGTGATCGATTTATCCCAAGAAAACACGTTAGGTGAGTTATGTTTATCACAAGCTGTTATATACAACCTGAGTACTCTCACAATTGAAGCAATATATTTTTCGGAAGCAATATATTTTTTTACAGAACTTTTAGCCCTGGCTAATGCCTACTGTGAGAACAATCTCAAGAAGTATTGCATTCAGATGATAAAGCAAAGAATTATGATATCGAATGCCGCGTTCTTGTATAGCATCGCATTCAAATACAAGGAGGAGGTAGCTAAACATTCCTGTTACACATGAACATTTTATTAATTTCAGTATTTATTAAGTTCTTTATTTACACATATATTCAGTTATTGAATGCCATTGATAACTTTTAGGAACTAGAGGAATTATGCTTTAAATTCGCCGTGAATCACTTGACGGCTGTGACACAAACAGAAAATTTCGCCAATTTGGACCATGTGATGAAAACTTTAATTAAGGCAAGCAAGGTTGGTAGTTGGTTTTAAGATGTAATTCATTTATTTGCTTCAAGGACAATATATACACAACAAGAATGGAAATCGCCGTATACATCTATTGCTGCACGAATATTGACCGTTTGTTTTATAATCGCATATCCTGATGAAATATTTCGATAATTCGCATTGATCGATATTCTCACATATTCTGACGCAGTCAGAAATAATTTTTCGAAAAGACGTCGTTTCGATGTCGAAAATAAAAGTTGAAAGTTTTCGAAATTTCTATTGATTTCGATTTTTGGCTCCAATTTCGATTAATTTTCGAGTTGGAAATAAAATCTTGAATTGATCTAGTCAGCATAAAAATACACTACTAGTGTCACTAATGCAATAAGTAAATTCGACAAGTCGTGTCACTAATAGCGTAATAATGGTGGAAAAAATTTCATTAAAGTTTCATTGAAATTTTATTGAAAATAAGTATTATTGATTAGCATCATATTTCAGAGACACACGACAAAATTATAATAAAATTATAATAAAATTATAATAAAAAAAATTTATTTTATGAATTCGAGAACTAATTTCATAATGCACCCATGCGCGATTATTCATCCGAATCTAAACCTCCACTTATCATACTTCATTTCTGTAATCGTACGGGAACTACTTCGAATTCACGCGCTTAATCACAGAACATATATAATGAGAAGTGCAAGCTGCGTGTCAAACAAAGGAAGCAAGTCCAATCGCTGCGCCCTTAGTGGTTAGGCTTGATACTAAGGCTGTGTCAAAATTTACTGCCAGTGCTGAAAATATATAGTATACGTAACATAAACTGTAGATTTTTAGCGCTAGTATTTGGTAGTATATAGTATTCAGCGCAGTCAATTTTGGAACATAGCCTAGAAGTATGTAAGAATTTTCAAAATTCGCGCCCGCAAAGTACAAGACGTGATACTTTATGTTAAATGAAACAACTTTTTCCATTTGCGAAATTGCGTCAGCTAAGTAGTTTTTAGGTGCGTTCGGCATTGTAAATTGGAGGCATCCGTGCTCTTTTACTTCGAAAATTGTTTCGGCAACTCGCATCTTTCTGCTACATCTTATCTGCGTTCGGTATTAAGGTTGCAGCATAGATTTTTGCATAATGCATAGTGTATAAACGAATCAACTAATCAGAATCTTTCCTTTTCTCCTATTCCATGAAAAAGAAGGATTTCAATTAGTTGATTTCCTTATGCACTATGTATTATATGTTATGCAAGAGTCTGCCGCGGCCATTAACATTTCTAGAGTCAATCGTTGCTCGATCCACTCCGGATTCAAAGGCCGAACTTGCAGATTTTCGCGCCTAAATTAAATTCATAACCTATACATTTCTGATAATGTATTTAATATATTATAATGATTCGTAAACACATAATGTACATTCATCTCTTTTAATATTTTTATTTTATAAATAGTGTATTTGAACTATTAAGGCCGCAGCACAAACTCATGCATAACGCATAATGCATAAGAGAATCAATCAAAGCTCTTCTTTTCCATTAACTTAAAGGAAAAGAAAGATTCTGATTGGTTGATCCTTTTATGCACTATGCAACGCACTTATGCGTTATGCAAAAGTCTGTGCTGCGGCCTAATGTCTGAGTCTACAAATGCTCAAACAAATGCTATCAAATAGAAATTGATGGAGTACATTATGGTCCGTATTAAAACGCGCTTTTATCTCTGAAATATTCTATTTGTAGCGTAACGTTAATTATAGCATGTTATTGTGCTAACATAATTTGTAAACGCATTCTGAATACGAACGTATGTATAATATTTAACGAGGAAAGTGAGTTTTTAATTCTTTTGCTCTTTATGAATTTGAAGTATGTGAAAATAAAGAATTTGCTAGTTAATTTTTAGATCAAAGCTTATATGGCAACATAGCCCAGCAAACGAGAATGGATTGAAATGAATTGAAATGGATTCAGATTTTCAGAAATATTGATTCACGAATGTTAAAATGAATGCTTTTCAATCCTAAATACATTTTTATTCATTTGTAAGAATTGCATGAAACATATCTCTGCCTTTCAATCTAATAATATTAGCTTTTTCTATGCAACACAAATAACACACAAACACATTGTGAATATTGTTCAATTCAAAATTTTGAATAGCAAATACAATTTTTCAATCCAATTGCATCCAATTGAATCCAATTGAATCCAAAAAAAGTATTCGCTATTTAAAATACGCATTCGGATAGAAAAAAATTTTAATCCATTTTAATCCATTGGATTGAAAATTTGAATCCATTTCAATCCATTCTCGTTTGCTGGGTGGCAAGTTCGCTATCATGCCAGGCTCATATGCGCTCGTGCTCATATATCGCTGTGAAATTTGTAATTTATTTTGTTAGCAGTAAATTTTGAAAAATATGAATATGTTTGTAGACTGCGAATGTAATAAAATTTTTTAACGTTTTCTAACAATACCATGAATGTTTTGTTAGAAGAGTTTGGTTAAAGAAAATCTTGTCGTTTTATACTGTACATTATTATATTACAATTTTTTAAATATATATATATATATAAAATATATTTTATTTGTATATATATATATATATATATATATATATATATATAATAAATAAATAAAATAAATTAATATATATATATATATATATATCTATACTATATATAGTATAATAAA
>NW_012130125.1:248409-257338 GCF_000143395.1 Atta cephalotes | reverse complement strand
ATATATATTATTATTATTATATATATATATATATATATATATATATATATATACAAATAAATAAATAAAAATAAAATTTATAAATATAATATTAATCTAAAACTTTAATCGCTCATAATTACATGGAATCAAATTAAACTTAAAATAATTTTAAAGCCCTGTCTCTAATTAGTATATCATTGTTATATTGAGAATACAAATTAGTTCGGTCCGTTTCCCTAAAGATGGCTCCAGCTGTTATGAATGATTCATAGTGACAGCTGATTTTGGCGGTTTCAGAGAGGTTAAACATCTGCTAATAATTCAATTTATATCGCTTTGAGTTTCATACAAAAACCTTGATTTTTACTGTATTTAAAATGTCGAATTTTGTGTTAACCAAGCAGCATTTGTGGGAGATTTTGATTTTCTGTTTTAATGGAAGAAAAGTGCGGCTGAAGCCCATCGAATGCTTGTCAAAGTTTATGGTGACACTGCTCCAACTGAATAAATCATGTAGGGAGTGGTTTCGACGTTTCAAGGATGGAGATTTCAGCATTGAAGACAAGCTTCGCTCTGGACAGCCAAAAAAATTCGAAGACAAAGAATTAGAGGCATTATTGGAAGAAGATCAGAGTCAAACGCAAGAGGAGCTTGCAGAATTATTGGGGGTAACTCAACAAGCCATTTCTGTACGATTGAGAATCATGAGAATGATTCAAAAACAGGGAATTAGGGTGCCTTATGAACTAAAATCTTATGAACTGAAAGAGACATTGAAAGGCAATTTTCACTTGCGAATAGGTGATTCAAAAATAATAGAGAAAAGGTTTTTTGCATCGGATTGTAACTGGAGATGAGAAGTGGATATTCTACGACAACCCCAAGAAGAAAAAATATTATGCTAAGCTCAGTCAATCGTTGCCATCGACCTCAACATCAACACCAACACATGGCCTAACATTCATGGTTCGAAGATCATGCTCTGTATCTGGTGAGACCAAAAGGGTCTTGTTTACTGAGCTGCTGAAATTTGGCGATGAAACTTCCATTACGGGCGATCGGTATCGGCTACAATTGATTCGTTTGAGCCGTGCATTGCGAGAAAAACGGCCGGAATACAAGCAAAGACATGATAAAGTTATTCTTTTTCATGATAACGTTTGGCCTCATGTCGTTAAAAAATATCGTAAAAAAATAAAATTTGGAAACGCTCAAATGGGATGTTTTATCACACCCGCCGTATTCTTCGGACATTACTCCTTCTGATTATGGTTGTTCCAAAGGATGCAACAAGTCACTGGTTCACTTCTTTTGCAGAAATCGAAAATTGGCTCCAAAATTGGATCGCCTCTAAAGACGAGTCATTTTTTCGAGATGGAATTCGAAAATTGCCTGAGAGATGAGAAAAAGTAATAGACAGCGATGGACAATACTTTAATTGACTTTATTACTGTTCATTCATTTTGTTTTTAAATAAATGCATTTTTGAACACAAAAAACAGACCGAACTAATTTGTACTCCCAATAGTATAATAATGAATCTTTTATATTTTATACAATAATTTCATATTCTTTTTTTTCAACGATTACATTTTTTTAGTTTTCACCTTTTTTGGAGGGAAGATGAATCGTTGCACTATTTTTTCAGAAAGTGTCATATTTATAGAGTATATTCATAAATTTTTTATAAAAAAAAAATTAAAAATTGAAAAATTGTGATTTTTAACTAAAAATTCATTTTTCAAACATTTTTTTTCATTATGTTACAATTAAAATCTTTACAAAGCTACTGTACTTTTATTTTTTTCAATTTTTTAAGTATAATGTTCAGTAATTTTCTTTATTCCAAAGAACGAAAATTGCAGAGAATATGACAATTAGTTAAATAATTTTCATACATATAAATGATTATGATTATAATTTTTATTAATTGCACGTTCTCATTTGATCTTTTAATTATTCACTTTAATTATCGGCAGTAATAGATACAAAATATAGCGTAATTATTTTTTTTTCTTTTTCTTCCTCCAATTAAATAGCCGCATCCAGCAAAATGTTTATTTTGCAACTGTTGGACATTTTTTCATATTGGTTGCATTATATTTTTAAATTTGGTGCAATAGTTCTATTCCAGCGAATTAAAGAACTTCCAACAGTTGCAAAATAAACATTCTGCTGAACACGAAAGGTCGTAATACGCTTGAATGCGTGATTACAGAAAAATACTAAGAAACAAAATAAAACGTTCGCGGAGAGGCGACTAGAGATAATCAGAGTGAATTTGAAGCAATCTCGTGAGGCAATATGTGCATCCAATGCATCTCGGACCTACGTAATTGGCCGATTTTTAGTTCACTGGAATCGGATTTCAGTTCGCAGATTCATATGGTTTTGGTATACGGTAATTCGCTATTTTCTTTTACCTTTTCGTATTGTTTAAACTTTTTAATTTCCAATCTTAATGATTCACGTCTCCCCTTTTTAAAATAAGGAAGACGTTATTATAGCAGAGTAACAAAACAGTAACGGTAAATTTACGAAGTCAATAAATACAGCCTTGATTGAAAATATTAAGCACTTGTATGTTTTTTATTGTTCTCTCATTGGAAATTTTTTACTTTTAATTATTATCACCTATTAATTATACAAAATTTAAAGGATTTTTAAAACAAAGAATAATTTACGACAATTGTTATAAATCAATTTTTTAGCTGAAACTTTAAATAATAGTTGAGAGGGTGCGTAATATTTCTGACCAAGAGGCTGTGTTCAGTTGAGACATTTCGATGAAATTTCATCAGAAATTTCGTAAAATTAAAAAGGATGAATTACTCGAATCAAGGCATGAACGCATCCATCCTTGCCATCAAAAATTCACTTATTTTGATACTTTTGGCAATGTTGTTTATCTTATCTTATTTGAAAACAGGTGAAATGGGTAGAGAGACCTTGATGGTGATGAGGAATAAAATGGTGTACGCCATGGGTAACAACGTCAATGGTTGTTTGGGAATAGGGAGCACAAACTCCACATTGTATCCAAGAAAGGTGGAGGCTCTTTGCAAGAAGAATATTAAGACATTTGCTTATGGCAATGGATCTCACGTTCTCGCACTTACAAAGGAAGGAGAAGTATGTTAGAAAGTTGATATTGGAATACAAGTGAAAAAAAATTTGATATTTTGGTAACACCTTACTTCTCTAGAATATACAACAAAAATATTGAACACTTTATTAATTACTATTTAAAGTTTTAGTTCAAGAATTGATTTATGACATTTGCCAATTATTATTGTAAATTATCCTTTGTTTCAAGAATCCTTTAAACTTGTGTATAATGTTAGTAATCAATAGATGACAACATTGGCAATGCCGATAAAAGATTTCCGAATGAAACAATTATAAGTGTCTAACATTTTTTTTTACCAGTTAAGTTATAGTTAAAGTTATATATAATTCTGATTCTCTCTTTGAAACATATAATTTTAAATACGAATTTGTTAAGCATTAAGTTTTTTTGGACTTTTGTAACTAAGAATAAAATAAATAATTGACATCCTTATATTTTTACAAAAGGACATTGAAATTTTTCTTCATCGATGCTTCTGACGAATTATTAGAAATTTTATCTCGATTTATATTCATTGCCAAATCAATGTATTTTTTGCGACGTTAAAATTATTGATAGTATATTGTCTTCAAAAGGTATATTCATGGGGTTCCAATAGTTATGGTGAACTGGGACATGGAACGTATGATTCAGTTCTCACGCCTACTTTAGTGCCTACTCTGGGAAGTTTTGTGGGTTTTTTGCGCATCGTGGACATTGCGTGTGGAAGTCACCATTCTGTTGCTTTGACTGAGTTTGGCGATGTAAGCAAAAGTTTATATGTGTTGAGTATAATGATAATCGTACGTTATTATGAGCTATATTAGATACCAACTTGGTTTGATTTAGGTATACGTTTGGGGACAAAATAAATTTGGACAAGTAGGTAACGATAATAACATTAATCAAAGCACACCTAGGCTGGTGGATTCTAGTTTGGCTAGGAAGAAGGTTGTCTGCATCTCTTGTGGTAATGCCTTTACCGTGGCAGTCGTCAAAAATGGCGAGGTGTTTGCTTGGGGTAATAATTGCAATGGCCAACTGGGTGTAGGTGATAACGAAGATCGAATGACGCCTTGCCAGCTTGATTTATTGAAAGGCATTGTAATAGGTAATTCTCTTGTAATAGGTAATTCTCTGGATAAAAAAAGAATAAAAGAATGATAAAGAAAAACGGGATTATTGAATAATCGATACTTTTTCAGTCAAAGTGGCTTGTGGATTCGAGCACACGCTGGCGCTTACGGATGAAGGAAATCTCTATTCCTGGGGTGGAAACGATTATGGCCAATTGGGCTTTGATGAGAAAGAGATCTATGAACCAGTCATGGTAAACTCATATTTATTGTCATAAATATTGACATATTTATTGTCATAAATATTGTCATATTTATTGTCATAAAGGACACAGAAAATAAAAAGAAAAAAATGAAAGTTCATGTAATCAATATTTTATACTATACTCAGAAGATCGAGCATAAAATGGGAAAAGTATTCGACATCGCGGCTGTGAATTGTAAAAACATAAGCATCGCCATAGGCGAGGAAGGATGTGTTTACATATGGGGTAACTGCCGCGGTCAGAAAATCACAATTCCAACTGCTACTACGTTTTCGAACATGTATGACGCTCTTGCATGTTATGGATCGCCGAGCGTTATGCATAAACCTCTAATTCTTTACAGCGATGAAGAACCAAGTGTATTGGAGTGCTTGGGAAATTCATTCGATGACGAAGTATGTATCTTATTCTTTATCCTGATATAAATTAAGGATAAAATGATCATTCATATAACACGTAATATCACAATAATATTACAGCAATATCATTTTTCCATTGCATTGTTATAATGAAATCTAACAGAAATATCGTTGAAATATTATTAAGATGTCATAATAATATTGCAATGTCTGCGAAAATGAATCATAAAAATATTACTGAGATATATCACAGAAATATTGTAATATTCTGAAATATTTTTGTGACATTTATGTAATGTTTAGATTTATATAACATTTATTGGGAAAAATTAAAACATTTTAAAGAATTTAAAAATAATTTTTTGAAATTATTGATATTTTTAATGTTAATTATTTTAAAAATTATTTCATCTAATATTAATTAGAAAATAATACTGATTGTCAATACAATAACTATTATATAATATTATTATATTTGAAAAAGTTATAATAAACTGAACTGAATATTATTTATAAGATTATGTGTGTGTACGTATAATTTTGTAATACTTTAATAACATCTTAATGATATGATCTTAATGTTATCTCTAATGTTAAACATCATAAAAGCGTTATTAATTATAATAATGTCACTCTACTATTTAAGACATCATATTACCACAATATTATTGTGATATTTCAATGTTGATTATCAATGTAATACATCAATAATATTTCTGTAATATTATATTATAATATGTAATATTTCTGAAATATTACAATATTACTGCGATATTACGTGATATGTGGGCACTGTGTTATACTGTGAGTGCTTTCCAGCAAGGATACAGTCAGATTCAGTGTAATCGTTTTATCTTTCTTGTTTGCCTATGTTAAACAAAGATTCACTGTTCACTTTAATTAACACTTAAAACTGTGTAATATATTGTTCTCGATTTTAATTCATAAATGCGACAAATATTTTGTATATTTATTATCAATTACTGCACATATTTGTCTGTAACAATTTTTGTTCTGATATAGCATACAAGTGATCTCACAATACAAGTGGAAGATCAAAGTATCTTTGTGCATAAAGCTATTTTGAAGATCCGCTGTTCGTATTTTAGAAACATGTTTCAACATGATTGGGCGGAAAACAATCAAAGGTAATTATTTAACAAAAGATCGTTGTTATTTATATTAAAAATTACCAAATGTTGTTCATTTTGACAGTGTTATCAAGCTTGATCAATTTTCCTATGTCGTCTACAAAGTCTTCCTGAAATACTTATACACTGGCATGATCAATTTATCTGTGGAGAAGGCGATAGGTAAGTCGAATACATCATAAACCAGTTATTGGCCTGAGTGTCAGAACAATGTCTTTCATTATAGAACTTTTGAAACTAGCTGATTCTTACTGTGAGAGCAATCTCAAGAAGCACTGCATTCGGATAATAAAGCAAGGAATTAGCGTGTCGAACGTTGCTTACTTGTATAGCGTTGCAGTTCAATACTATGAGGAAGTAATTAAACATTGTCACTATTAATCACTATTAACGCTTAACATTTCGTTAACTGCTGTATCTATACGCGCATGGAATAATTGAATTTGATAATGTTTTAGGAACTGGAAGAATTTTGCGTTAGGTTCGCTATTAATCACATGACGGCTGTGACGCAAATGGAAAGTTTTGCAAATTTGGATGAAAATACACTAAGAACTTTTATAATTAAGACAAGCAAAGCTGGTGTATTTAAAATGTAATAAGTCTATCTCCTTAAAAACAATGCATCTCGATAAGAATTAACGAAAATTGTTGAATATGTCAGTTGCTACTCGCAATATATACAGAATTGCGTATTCTGATGGAATATTCCAAACATTTTGTTTCCTTAATAACAGTCGTGTAAATAATAAATGGACCCAAAGTGTCCAGATATATCAATTGTATCGTGCGATCTGATAAATAATTCACGCGAGAGATTCCTTAGTTTATCTTGAAGAGTGTGAGAAAGATCTTGTAATCTTGGAAATGTATCTGAGATTATCTTAGAATTCTCATGAAAAAAAAAAAACGCCATTCATTGAGACAAGTCGATCTCATATTTGTGATAATGCCATCAGCGTAACAAATCGATTTATCTTTAAGTAAATGTTTTAAAAATGCTCAAGCTGATAAATCGAGTGCTCAGAATACTTTCAAAAAATTTTATATATTTATAGTTATTATTTTATAATAATTTTTATTACAATTTTTACTAGCACATTATGTTATAGTTTATTAGCACATTATGTTATAGTTTATGCCGGTTATTACCTTTATGAGATGAAGCACCTGGACATTTTTTTTTCTAGAACTTATATACTTTTTTTTCTAGAACAAAATTATATATTTTCTAATAAAGCATTTTTTCATTTTATTTTTTAATTTTCATTTTTTATTTATTAAAAATTATATCTCAAATAAAGTGTTGAAATACAATACATTCTGATACTAAATTACTAATCATAAATTATACAAAATTATTATAAAAATGTATATATGTATATGTGCGTTCGTGTTTGTATTTTGTTAGAAACACTCCATTCAAGTTTGTTCGTTGAATTTTCAACATATTTAAGTTTTAATTTTAATTTTACATATATAATTGTGATATTTAAATATTTTTATATAATTGGATATTCAATATTTTTTAGTATCAAATTACACAATTTACGAGTAAGTGTATAAATAATATAAAGAAAATGTGTTTTAAAATATATATTCTAGATAAACGAATAAAATGTGTTAATTTAATATATCAAAAATTTTACTGAAAAATATGCTTCTATAATGTAGTATGCTTATAAATTCTGTTTTTATTACTTGATTGTGTTGACGATTATGGCAATTAGAACGTATTTTATCTAAAGATATATATTATTTATGCAATTGGGGAAAACATTTTCCTACTGAAAATGTTACAGTTTATGTTACGTGCATTATAGATTTTCAGTACTGACAGTCAATTTTGGAACAGCCTTCGTATCTTATTGAAAAGCTGCATCTTTTGTTGATAATACAGAATATTGCTTTATTAACAAGTGTCGATGGTAACACAAAATTACTGTCTATTGATATAATACTTGATATAATACTCAGACTGTAATAAAAGCGCTACATATTATAGTTGATAGTCTATCATTGTCCATCCACTAGCGACGGCGGATTGGTGGCGATGTGATGTCAAAGATGTAACTGAAGATTCCCAAATGACATGAAAAATCGTAATTCACTTGATACGAATACTGGCTATAAACGAATATCGAGGAACGAAAGATTTACAAAGAAGTGATTTGATTCCGTGAAGGCAACATGTGCACTTCGGACCTACGTAGCTGGCCGATTTTCAGTTTATTGGAGTCAGAGTTCGTTTCGCAGATTCATATGGTTGTGGTATACGGTAATTCATCCTCTTCTGTTAGCGTACTTGCTTTGACAGTGTGTTGTTTAGCCTTATATTTCAAAACAGGTAACTTGGGTAATGAAGCCTTAATCATGACGAAAGACAAGATGATGTACGCCCTAGGTAACAACATCGCTGGTTGTTTGGGAATCGGGGACACACACGGTACTCTATATCCTAAGAAAGTGGAAGCCTTATGCGAAAGAGACATAAGAACATTCGCATATGGCAGCGGACCTCATGTTTTAGCACTTACAAAAGAAGGAGAAGTACGCTAAGATTTTTTTATATCTTGGAATACAAGTCAATTGTTGTCTGTAGCTAGTATTCATAGTCAGTTTTATATTTTAGACTTTCTTAAGTACAATCCTAAAACATCATAAATCCGTCTTGAAGCTAGTTGTATTAGCATGTTAAAATATTTCTTAAGAAAATCACACGAATTGAGAATTGACTGCGAATACCAGCCTGTGTAATATCTCATCTCTTTGAAATACAACTATGGTTAAAAATAAATCTTTCATTTTTAGACTGGTATTCTTAGTCGATTTTTATTTTAAGATTGTCTTAAATATGTCTCAAGATGTTAATGCTGTGATTTGATTTATATCTTAAGATTATATTTAAGACAGTCTTAAATATAAGAACTAACTGTACTGATTAATAAAGCAAGTTTGGAAGATGCTTGCCCTCTGCAAGAATCAT